>NW_017537320.1:2607-17454 GCF_001853355.1 Bactrocera latifrons
GGGTGTAACATCTACGCCTACGTAACTCCTAGTAATTTTTGCTAGTTTCGATGCATTAATTTTGGGGTTTTTCTTAACTTCGCGAACCAACCATCGCTCCGCTGTTTCAGTCATTTTCTTTGGTCGACCCGATCTTGGTTTATTATCAACCGATTTGCTTTCTTTAAATTTTTTTATTATATAATGAACACTTGTTCTGGGCCTTATTATTATAGATGATATGTGATTTTCAGAAAATCCGTTTTCAAAGTGAGTAATAATTAAATTTTCAATTTCAACTGACAACTCTTGCTCGTTTACGCCCCATTTTGCCAAAAGTTTAAATAAAACTGCGTTCATTGTACACACAAATAGTCAATATGTTTCAATTCCGAAAATTACGGTACTTTCTCGTTTTCCTATTAAAAATTCAGCAAAGCCATCTGTGTCGAATACTTATTTTGCTTGCTTAATTGCTTTTAAATATTAATACCGTTAATTTTCTGATTAAGTTTGTTTTTTTAGTTACAATAATTTCCACAATAGAAGCTGACATCACATTTGTACCAAATCATTCAAAAGTTGTTTGTTTTTGTTGATAATATTGTTTTTATGCATCATTATTCATAGAAATCGTTGCATGTCGAATATTTTTTTTGACCGCTGTATTTTTCCTCACTGTACTGACTAAAGTACGTACGTTGTACGTCGCAAGTAATAGTGTGACCTCTGGGAAGGGGTTCTGATAGGGATAGTACAACACGTTCACCTAAAAATATTCGTATAGAGACGGTTTATTTATACTGTACATAGGTTTGAGACATACAAAAAGCCAGTTTATAAATGCATTACCTTGGTTCCTTTCCGGTTGCGTATTTCTTGCCCGTCCTAATCACTTTCTCGTTCCAGCCATACTTGCTTTTTGAATCATAGCCCATATTTTTGAGCCGTATTTTGTACATTCGATTGAATGCACTGGCTGAAGCTGCAACGACCACGAAAAGGTCTATTGTTACATTTTCATGTAAGTGATAATAGACCTGAGCTGCCGATTCCACTGATCCCAAATGTTTCTTATAAGTGCTAATTTATCACGCTGTCTTCTCTCATCACTGTCTGCAGCGGAGTCAAAACGAAGGCATCGTGATATGTTCATAAGTCTTTCCAAGCTCATTGTGGTCCGAAAAATTGGTCTACCATTATTTTCATCCCACAAATGAATTAGACTTTCATTGTGCGATTTGTATACTTCTGCTAAGATTTGCAATCCTATCTATGCTTCCAATTCTATAAGGTCTATAATTTTCCAATTGTCTCAAAAAAACTGCTATTCTTTGATGTTGCTCATTTCTGCCACTATTTTTTTTATACTTGAGGGCATGAAAATATCAAAAGAGGATTTTAYATCTGTGACCATAGAAATAGCGCACTTTGATGGGCCAGGACTTCGACATAAAATTTGATTTCGAGGAATTTTACCTCTTGAAATTGGAAGTGGCTGATCATGCCATATTATGCTCTTATCTTTCGATAAAATRTTTGGCAAATTGACTTCTTCTGTCGCATTGCTACCTTCAAAACCGACATCTACTTCACTTTCACTGGATGAAGTATTTGAATCGTCCGTTTCATTTTCTGCGATAGGTACAAAGTCTCCATCGCTATCACTTTCGTCGAAAATATCCTCAGCATCAGAATTAATAATTTGGTTTATTTCTTCAATACTTAGTTTCTTTTCAAAAATAAAATTATAAAAATGTGTAACAGCAACATAAACATAGTAAATTAAACAACTTGACTTACTCTCTTTGGGACATTGTAGAAATATATATTTAGCAATCACTTTCTTTATAAAAACTTTGATAAGCTCCTTACTGCGCGACAAAAAATTACTAACTAAGCAAACAATCGRCACTTACTCTTTGCACAGGTGCATAAAACGGGAGTTCCCCTTTTTCGAAAAGGTTATAAATTTATCGAGAATATATAAACACACAGCTGTACAAAATATACTTGATTTCCGATAACTAGCTTTCTTTGTTGGCGTTTTTGATAGAGTGATGTAATAATAAACGACAAAATGTTTCAAAATACTGGGTGGGTCAAATTGACCCAACAACGTAATAAGTGTAATGAAATTACATTTGGCATCCTCCAGCAACATAAAAAACTGATATTATTTTAATTTTCATATTTATCTATTCCTTTTACGCAGTTAACAAATAGAAGAAGAATCAATACAATACGAATAGACTAACACGTGAATTTCGACGAGTTCTACTGAAAATTGGGTCACATTGACCCAAACATAGCAGAAGGGTTAAACAATAATTTATATGTATTTCAATACTTAATATTTGAATACTTATATTTGCGGGGTTGTCACTTTTTCCTTCCCATACAAGTATCAGAAATTGTTCAATTTAAGATTCTTAGCTTTTGCCATCGTCGCGAAAAGATGCTTGTAGGCAAAGGCATGCTCGGGGAGATGTCATGGTATTTGTTTTTATGAATGAAGCAAGTTTGCCTGTTGAAAGTCGCTTGCGTTATGAATGGAAATATTGTTGTTGTGTACATTTCTACAAATTTGGGATTCAGACTATTTGTCTGCCATATTGACTTGTGACGCTGCTGACGCTATTTGACACGTTTGTTGTTTTTGTCGAACAATATTTGTAGTTTATGCGGGTGACATACATATCTACAAGTGATCACATATAAGTATGATTGGTGTGTATGGATTATTTGTGTGGGAATGTCATACGCACATATTTACATGTATGATGTTATTTCAAACGATTGTTGCTTTTGTAAAGCAATGTTTGTAGTTTTTGCGGGTGACATATCTACATATGAACGCATATCTAATGTAATTGTGTATGCATTATTTGTGTGCCAATGTCATGCGAGCATATTTATGTATGTACATATGAGCAGCGCGCACAGAATATTATTGATAAGTGATAATATGATTTGAATTCGCGAAGCGAACATATAGTCATGAGACATGTGATACATACATATGTAGATAAGTTTCGAATGATAAAATGTACGATTTAATTTATTTTAATGTATTTAATTTTTTAATAATGTTCTGATAGTTTGTTGTATACATATGTAACTACGAATATTGCTTTGAATAGTAATTTTATTCAAATGTGAAACTTCTCTAACTCGAACTTCCGTAGCTCGAAATATCCTCTATATCGAATTTCCTTAAGAACAAAATACGTTTTTATAACATCACAATGTAATTTTTTCCCTATAAGTCGAATTTCTGTTTCCCGAATATTTCTAAAACACGAAGTAAAATGTCACAGAAACTGCGGCGGTAACCAAGCGTAACTCGAATTTTTCGGGGAAACACCTACCGCAATTTCGGATAATTACCGAGCTGCGAGTCGGAGACATTTAACGACTAGTATTTTAAATTTCTTAGCAAGCGTCGCACGCACTTACATAAGATTGTATTAGTTGTTGTTAGAACGGTGGTGAAAATTATCAATTTTTGTAGTGATATTGGACTAAAATGACATCAAAACGAAGTGTGAAGTGTTTAACTCTTAAGGAAAAGTTAAAACTAATTGCCGAGGTAGAAAAGGGCGAAAACAAAAAAAAAACAAAAACCTTGCACAAATATTTGGGATTCCTCCTAATATGTTATCAACCATTTTGAAAAATAAAGACAAACTTTTAGAACAAAAAGGTGACTATAATTTTAACTCCAAACGAAAAAGGATTACAACTTGCGTCAATAATGATGTTGATCAAGCTATGCTTAAGTGGGTTACTACCGCACGTGATAAAAATCTTCCTCTCTCGGGAACCTTAATCAGAGAAAAAGCAAAAGAATTTGCGGTTGCTTTGGGTCGCGAAAATTTTTCTGCTAGTGTAGGGTGGTTAGATAAATTTAAAAAAAGGCACGATATCGCACAAATGTCGTTTTCGTGCTTCAGCCGATTTACAGTGTAGTGAAGATTGGAAAAAAAAAACGTTTTGCCAGATTTAATCAGACAATACTACGAAAACGATATTTTTAATGCAGATGAAACGGGCATTTTTTTTTAATGTTTACCCAATAAAACATTAGCCTTTAAGTGTCAAAAATGCTTTGGTGGCAAAAACAGCAAGGACAGAATTACCGTTATGTTTGCAAGCAATATGAGTGATTCAGAAAAGTTGAAATTGCTAGTTATCGGCAAGTCAAAAAACCCACGTTGTTTTAAGGGTATAAAATCACTTGATGTGGCTATGTGGTCACTATGAGTACAACAAAAAAGCGTGGATGACAAGTGAAATTTATGATAAGTGGCTCAAAAATCTAGATAAAGTCTTTGTTGCCCAAAATAGGAAAATACTATTGTTCATTGACAATTGTCCCACACATTCTAAAAATTTACAAGCAAATTTAAAAAACATTAAACTGCAATATTTTCCTTCTAATTTGATGTCTGTTCTACAACCAATGGACCAAGGTATTATTCAAAATCTCAAGCAACATTATAGAAAACGAATTGTGATGAAAGTTTTGGCCCATATGGAAGAACCAACTCCTACGACTGTGTCGTTACCTGATGCAATCAGGGATCTAAACAAAACCTGGAATTTGGGTGTAAAACCACAACCAATCAGCAATTGTTTTAGAAAGGCTGGTTTTGCTAAAGGTGAGTTAATGCAGAATACTACTACGGATGACTGGGATGAAGAAGACGATCTTCCATTGTCTGAATTGAAACAAATTTGGACCACTATCGAACGGCAATGGGAAGCGATAATGTGTCTTTTGATGATTACGTCGATATTGACGATGGTGTGCAAACAATGGGATTCCGAACAGATGACGACATTTAAGATAGCGTCATGGAAAATCTAGGTCCTTCTGGAAAAGGTAAGTATAAAGTAAAATTTGTAAAATGTAGCAATGTTCAACACAAATAATCTATTGTTTCAGACCTAGAGGAGGAAGTCTCTAGTGAAAGCGAGGTTGAAACAACAACTGAAACTATACCCACATTTAATCAAGCGTATTCTGCTATCTAGACCCTAAGAAATTTTACTTCGTCAAAAGAAATGTTCCCAATGTAGTACATGCGTCAATTAATGAAGTGGAACATTTTATAGAGAAAGAGAAATGGTCCGTATTTAAACAAAAAAAAAAAAAAATAAAAAAAAAAAAAAAAAAAAAAAAAAAAAAAAAAAAAAAAAAAAAAAAAAAAAAAAAATTACCAATTTTTCCAATAAGAATTTATATACATTTATTTATATACTACATATGCATTACAAACTGTCTTTTTAAATAAACATGTACATACATACATATGTAAATAAATTTGAACTCAACTTAGTGTATTTTCCTTAATTCGAATTTTCCGTAACTAGAACTCTACTTTCTGTCCCTTGGACATTCGAGTTAGGGAAGTTCCACTGTATATGTATTCATTAATATGCACAAAAAGAATTCATACGAATACACATGTTTGCATATAAACGTATAAAAATATAAGCAAAAGAGCGAACATACGTCTGTTAGAGCGATATATAGTTTTGAGCATAATTTTTATATCACGCTCAGCTCTTTTCAAACGAAAATGTTAAAATTTCTCTTGCCGAGCTGGTAGTGGTGAAATTGGCTCATCTCGACCGAGTTAGCCAAAAATATTTTTACGATCTCCGCGCCGTGAACTTGCTCTATGATATCTGGATATCTATGATATCGCAGAGAACGTTTATCATAGCAAAGGTTCACGTTTTAGATATATGTAGTAATTTTTGGCAGGGGTACTCGGCAGAGTTGAGTAAGTTTTACCACAGGCAAATTTTAAGCGTGTTTCACCAGAGTTTTGCAGAAGAATTGAGCATTTTCGATGTTAAATGAGAAATATAATGCTAATTTCAATGTAAAGAAATGTGCGCCTACAAATTCGTTCATTTTCTATGCGCAACCGACTCGGCATATAATTTATACATGATCGGTATATATTTGGTATCAAACCATATACTTAGTATATAAGCATGTACATATGCTTGTATATTAAAATTTACCTACATACGTATGTAAATTAACGACCTATTGATTACAAAGTCGAAAAAAAAAATACATTTTATGGTCAAACGACCTTTATTGGTTGAATCCAAATTAACAAATAACTAATTTACAATTAAACATATTCTTAATATTGCTTNAAAAAAAATACATTTTATGGTCAAACGACCTTTATTGGTTGAATCCAAATTAACAAATAACTAATTTACAATTAAACATATTCTTAATATTGCTTAGATCTACTTGCGTCAGCACTTTTGGTTAACGTTCGCTTATGCGGCGCATGGCGGATGTTGTTCCCAATTGTTTGTTTCTGCTGACAAAACGTCTGGAATACTTCCTATTATGAGATAGTTGACGTTTTCGGTTATTGGTTTATTGGCAACATTTCTGATGTTAATTCCTCCATTTCGGATATTGTGAACTCTTTAGGGTCACTCACGTTTATGTTTACGTTATAACTTGACTGTTCTACCATTTTGCTTTTGAAAAGCTCCCTTAGAACTAATGCGATAATTATTACCGCTACGAATATCAGACTGATGATTGATAGAGATGAATTCGTGATTAAAGCTGCTCTGTGGGTTATATGTAGTGGTTTTAGGTGTTTGATGTTGTTCATGTGGAGTTCTTTCAACATTTCGAAACTTACGATTTCTTCTTCCCTATTTGAAGGGAGATTTGGTTGCAGAATTGCGGGTACTGGTTTGGTGCTTAACGTTTCGCAAAAGGTATATTTTTGTTCGTCAATGCTAACTGTAGAATTGTGATATTGTACTGCGTACGATCCAGTAAGATTTACCTTTTGGTTGTCGATCCCTATTGTGCCATTATACTGATTTAGTAGTATGATGCCAGGTGAGATATTCTCTACTGATGGGATGTGCTGATTGTTTATTATAGTGCATTCCGCTGGTTCGCTTCGAAGCAGTCGAAGGACGCAAGTTATTAATATCTATTAAATTCCTACGGCTACTTTGTTATTATTACAAGTAACTATATCCTCATAGGGGATTTTATGAATATTTTACCTAATAATTATTGGTTTTTTCAAAATAGAGTCGCAAATTTCCTCATGTGTTAATGGTATTCCGACTGTATAAAGTAACATTGTATTGTTTGGGGTTGTTTTTGTTGTTKTTCGTTCTAGTGAGTCTTCCATATTATTTAATGTAAAATTATTATTTTCAAATACAGACTTGATTAATCTAAGTTCATCATTTGGAAAATATATGAATTTACGATGCCGGCCTTTGCTCAATGCATTGCGGCATCTATATTAATTATTTCCTCTTTAATAATTTTTAATTTATATTTTATTTCAAGAGCCAAATGATGTTGTATTTCTTCGTTCGTTTGTAAAGTTTTTATTATTTTATTTGATACTAGCTGACACCGCAGCCGTTGTCCTGAGTGAAATTATGTGTTTTGAAATGAAAAGAAAATTGAATTTATCATTTAATTTTTTTTTTTCAATGTAACGTTGCTTGATAAACTACATTTTTTGGTTTCTGTTTCGGTGTACAGAATAGATAGTTTTCAAACTCGTGAGCACGCCACGTATATCTGACCGTGTGAAAAACATAGCACTTCCAAACTTGGCAAACCAAGTTGTGTCCTGTTGATCGTCACCTCAAATGCAATTTTCACTGGAAGCGGAATACGTTTGAACTGAAATGGCAAATCATTAGAACTCAAAGAATTCGTAGAATCAACCATTATGTTCACTT
This sequence comes from Bactrocera latifrons, assembly GCF_001853355.1. Taxonomy (NCBI): domain Eukaryota; kingdom Metazoa; phylum Arthropoda; class Insecta; order Diptera; family Tephritidae; genus Bactrocera; species Bactrocera latifrons. The sequence goes on from NW_017537320.1 coordinate 10,360, forward strand.
GTCCGTCACAATGAGTCGGATTCCATTGCACAGTTTCGGTGCATGAAGATTGCGAAACATAGTAATGAGAGATTCAACTTTTAGACGCAAATTATGCGGTGGCATACCAAGCCTCTACAAAGAATTTAGAAATTCCACTGGATAATTCACGGCGTCGTCTTTAGTGTCAAGATGATCGATCGATTTGTATGAGCGCAAGTCTCCCGAAATTTGACTTTGACTCTTCCAATTTAAGTCAACAATATCGGTATTTTTGGCAGCTAACATTGCCCGTGCACTTAAGGAATCGWAGTTACGATAATTTGGCTAATGTTCGGATAAATATTAGTGATGAGTTCATCTTTCGTGAATTGATAAACGGCGAATGGAATTGATATCAAACCACCATAAATATCAACCGGAATTTTTGTTCGCTGGCTTACTTCTGCAAAACTTGCACACACCGTACCGTTCACAGTTCGCAATGACTCAAATGAAGTTGAACTGCGAACATTAAGGTAGAAACCATCGTCATTTTAAGGGTGGATTGTATAAATTCGTCTTAAGGAAATAGTTGAGAACACACCTGAATGTCAATCTACTGGTTTGCCTTCCTTTCTGCGTAACTATTTCTTCGACGACGATTCCATTTATGTCAATATAAATTACAAAAGTAAGTATCCTACAAAGCGCTCTATTGCAGTTCTCGTATCGACCATTTGATACTTGCTGATCTCATCTCGTTCAAAACCAATAACCGCCATGTTGCTTCTTTTTTGTGACGTACTTACAAACGTATTTTATCGATTACACCAAACTGCAATACTCAACATTAATATAAGTTTTGAATATGAATTAGTGGTGAATATAGTAGGATCCATGAGTTGTCAACTTCCATATTCATTCATAATGGTTTTCACCTCTTCGAATAATACTGGATCTTTCATCAGGATTTTCCGCAGAAATGATTTCATCAATTTGATCTGGTGTAACCACCATCCAAAGAAGAATGTGTACGTGCGGCAAATCTCTCTTTTGCCACTCAACAGAGTACATCTAGCATCCAACAGCACCATCAAACATCGTTGTTTGAAAATTTGTGCTATCACATTGTGACGATCGATTATTGATGGACCGCGACCCATAATTCCGCACGTATGTCATCGCATCCTGGGAGTGCTTCTGCCTTGCCTTGGGCTGCCATACGTTGCTCGCAAAAAAAACGCCTGTCGATATTACAAATTTCAATCTGCAATTGATCACTTTGCGTGAAACACACAAATGTAAAGTTTTCAGTGAATAATTTTCAATAATTTTTCTTTTGAATAGCCGGAATAATAAAGCAAGCGAACGAAATTGAACGATTCAGATAATTCACAAATCAAAATATTGAAAAACAAAACAAACAAAAATTAAAAAAAAAATGTTATGGAAAAGAGTTACTTTTTGGAACTATCCAATTTTCCGACTTTTCCTCATGAACAGTATAAAGTATTTTTATTTTTAAACCTTCCCCAATCGACAGCGAATAACATCTGAAAATTTCATCAAGATTGGTGGAGCCGTTCTGTTAGCAAGGGCTATTTCTAGGGGTTTCCCGGAAATTCTTCGAAATTTTCTTACCGTAAAAACCCTCCTTGAACCTCAACAGCCACATTAAAATGAGAATTATCAAATTTGGTTCAGTCGTATGAAAGTTATGAGCGTACATACATTTTGGCGATTAATTTTTATTTATATAGATTGTGGTGATATTGTTAATTCTGTCAAAAATTACTTTGTTAATTATTACTTGTTTATTGTTATTTTCTATTATATTGTTAAGTTGATTTTTTAGAATTACTATGTCGTCGTGGTCGGGATTTCCAGCGATCCATTTCCAGACCGTCCTAGTGCATCTTTGGTTTTTTTTTAAATCTCCTTGGTTTAAGTCTGTTTAAATAAGTCTGTGTCAAGTTTAGTTCGTTAATGAGAATAGGAAGSAGGGGATTTTCTTCAGTGATCTTTATCTTAATGATGCTGCTTATTTCATTCAATGTTTTCTGGCATGCATTCATTTCGACTTTATGTATTATTCTATACGGTCCTGTTTGAATTTTGGTTAGTCCTGTATTAAATGTTGCTAACTGCGAGTTGGTGTAGTCTATTATTTGGAAGTCTGCGTACACCAGAAAATCTGTAAGAGGAAGAAAAAGGAAAAAAAAGAAGGGGTAGTAAAACTAGGTTTTAATGTTGCTTTTGTGTACCGTTCGTCCTTTGTCCGTGATACACTTCTTTAACAACTTCTTTTTTATATCTAGCTGTGAGCTTAGATCCTAATCGTTTGTTTATTCTAACATATATTATTTCTCCAGAAGAGTAGGTTTTCGTTGGCTTTCGTGTTTTATTGTGAAATTTTAAATCTTTTGCTTGTCTTTTCTGAAGAGTTATGATATTTTCTTGTCTTGCTTTCTCATATTGCTCTGGGTCTATTGAAATGCGTCTACCAAAAAATGTTTCTATTGGTTGTTTCCCTATAGCAGAGTGTATGGAGTAGTTATACTTGTACATACGTGCAACGGTCTAGGAGTTCCTGAAAGTAGCGATGAAGACAACGCATAATTTCAGATAGGGTAGAATGAAATCTTTCTACCTGTCCGTTAACTTTGCTCGCGTAAGGGGGTGCTTTAAAAATTCTAATACCAAGTTGATCTTCGACCATAAGTTGTATTGAAGATGAATTTAGAGATTTGTGGTTTTCGTTGWCTATGACTATTGTTTTGGGTACACCGAAAGCGAAAAGTATTTGTCCCAATGATTTCCTGATATCTTCTATTGCTTTTGATTCTATTATCCTAACTTGAGCATATTTCGAGAATTTATCCACTGCAGTGAATACCAGTTTTTTTTCTGTATTGTATATATATATATGGACTATTTCGCCAGGATATTCGGGAATTGGTGTTTCGTGTAGTTGTGGTTTATTAGGATGGCGGTCGTATTTGTTCTCTTTGCAAATTTTGCATAGCTTTATTATATTTGCTATTTTTGCTCTCATCTTAGGAAAGTAAAATTTTGTATCTGTTGTTTTTTTATTTTCTTCCCTATTTCTGTGCGCTCKTTTGTGTTCTTTCAGTATCTCTCAGTTTGTGTGTCCGCGTTTGGTATGTCTTCTACCTTTGTTTGGGTATATCGGATTTTATAATTACAAAAATGGAGTGGGTATATTTCCTGTATTTTTCCCATTATCTCTTCAGAGGTAAATATGCCATTTATSACTGAAGGATTTAGGTAATGTTTTAAAAGTGAAATTAGGTTTTCCCGGAAAAATTGGGTTTTGTGATTATATCTATCTATGGTACGTTTGGAACGGTATTTTGAACTGACAACTCTCTTCGTGTCCTACTGAGATCCAAAGTTGGTTTTTAAAAGCATTTATAGGTGCCTCTACTGCTGGGATTGTGAGATGAGCTTTCGTCTGAATGTGTGGCAACTGATAATGAATGATATAGGTTTACCATTTTGTTCCAAAACAGCGCCTGTTGCGTATTTGGAAGCATCTGTAGTTAGGTCAAATTCTTTTTTGTAGTCAGGGTATTGTAAAATGACGTCCTTTGAAGTCAAAGCAGCCTTGATTTTATTAAACGTTGCCTTAGCTTAAAGATTCAAATTTATGTGAGTTTTCTTTGAGATATTTTTTGAAATCATGCCTTCTTCGCCTCGAAGTAAGGATGTGAGTTGCTTTGCGAGCTTGGCATAATCCTTGATAAATCTTCTATAATATCCGGAGAAGCCTAAGAAAGGTCGCAAGTCTTTGAGAGTAAGAGGGTAAGGAAAATTTACTATTGATTGTACTTTTGATGGGTTTGTAGAGATTAGATCGGAGGAAACTACAAATCCTAGGAACTCGACCTGTCATATGTAAAAGAATAGTTTATGGCCACTCCCAAGTGAATGGCAATCAGAAAACTTTACTAACTTGGGTGAACTTCTACACATGACTCCATCCTCCATATATGTATATACCATAACATATATATACATAACATATTTTGCCTATGTGTTGTCGTAGAATATCGTCTAGAGTCCTTTGGAAAATGGCAGGGGCGTTCTTCAAGCCATAGGGAAATCTGGTGATCTCATATTTCCGTTGTTCACTAAAAAAGCCGTCTTTTCCACATCAGATTCCTTAAGAGGAATTTGATGGAAGCCACTTTTTAAATCGATTACTGAAAATACTCGGTTTTCTCCTAGTTGGGACAGTACCTCATTTATCTCTGGTATCGGGTACCTGTCTGCAATTGTAACCGTATTCAGTTTCCTGTAATCGATTACCAGTCTGAATTTWTTATCACCTGATGCGTCGTCTTTCTTCGGGACTACCCAYACTGGGGAACCGTCTTCTAATAATTTATTTATTTGTTTCTCTACTTCCTGTATAAGGCTAATAGGATATGAATATGATTTGGAATAAATGGGTGTATCTGAATTTGTACGTATATCGGCTAYTATTTTTGTTGCATACGTCAATTTCTCATTCGGGTCTGAAAGTAAATTCCGGTGTTTTCGTACAAGTCGTATAATTTCGATTTTTTCTAATTCATTCGTATGTTCGTCACGTATTTGTATTGAGTTGACATCCTGTGCTGTGTATTGTCGGAGTTGGATTTTTGTTTGCTACGACCATAAAATTATAGATATACATAAATGGATTATTGCTGAAATTTGTTTTAAACTGTTGTTTCCTAGTATGGCATCAACAGTGATGACAGTTGGTAGTAGGAAAAATTTTAAATTGCATTCTTTGATATTGAAAAGATTTAGAAGTGTGCGGTGCGTAATTTTTATTTTACCGCCTATGGAACTTGCATAAAAAGGGTTATCATTTGGGATTTTTTACTAAACTTGATTGAATATAGTTCTTGTTTGAACCAGTATCAACTAATATTTTTAAGATTTGTCCGCTCTTCGTTTTGCATTTGAAATATGGCAAYGAAGAGCTGTTTAATCTAAAAAATRTACATCTGTCAGGTCTAAAGAGTGTTCATTTCCATCGTCCTGTGTTGAGTTAWAGTCGTGATTATATTCGTTGTCCTGATAGTCGTAATTGGACTGATTATCTTGGTAATTCTGTTCATTTTATGGATCTGGGGTTGAATTCAAGTGAAAGTTTCATTGCAATTTTGGTTGACTTTCATTTTTATTGGATGCACTTACAGGTCGCTTACCAATAATTTTAGGGTTAGATTTCTGGATATTAGGTAGGTAATAATTTTGTTGTGTGCGTTGACAGTTAGTATGGGTTGGGACTTGTCAAAGGTTGCGGTAGATAAGCTAGTTCAGAATGGAATTTTGTCTGTGAAACTTGTTGGGTTTGTGGTTGGGAGTACCTTGGTTGGCCAAAATGTTGTCGGGAATTTTGTTGGGTAAACCCTGTTGTCGAGATGTTGACGGCGCGTTAAAGGATTGATTATTTGCGTGGTAGGCTCTAAAATTCTGGTTTTCGAGTTCTAGGCATAGGTGTAGGGCTTCAGGTAAACTCCCTGGTCTTTAATACCGAGAAGCCTAGGTAAATCGCCAGAAAGTCCTCTGACAAAAGTATAGAGGGCCTTTGAACGATAATTTTCTGTCAACAACTGTACTGCTTCTTCTCCAACTTCCATGCAGCCTATTTTGTTTAATATGAGTGATAAATGTGCGTATACATTTTGGTAGAATTCGTTCACTGTCAGTCTACCTTGTATAAGGCAAGTCATTTGGTATTCTAGAGTACCTATGTCCCGTATGTCGTGGTAATGAGTAGTTAAACAGCCATATATTGCTATTCAGTCCAATGGTGTGTTATAGAACTCTAGTGCAACATCTGCTTTTCCGATTATTTTGTTTCGTATTACATTTAAAATACCGAAATAGCGTGGGGTGCCTTTTGAGGGTTCGTATATCCTCAAAATGCGTTYTACGCTTTTTTTCAGGAGCTAAACTATGTAGCGTTTCCTTAAAATTCTCGTAAGGAGCGTACTACATCTGGTATTTTATCCATCTCGCTCATATTATTCTGAAATTGTACGTCTATTGTCTGATCGGTTATTATGGGATTTGTTGTGTTATTAAGGACACTTTGAACTAAGCTGGGTCCATTCGTTTCTAGGGCTTGGGCTACAATAGTTTTAATTATGTTTGCCAATTCTGGCGAAATTTGGTCAGCCACAGCCGAAGGTCCTGCTGCAGCAGTGGGAGCAGCATTCCCTAGCAATGATGGCCTAATCAGGTTGTTTGGGTTAGCCATTTTTGGAGAGGTCCTTATATAATTGTGTTATTTATTTTGTTTTAAAGAGAATTATTTATTATTAATTTATTATACTCTAGAGGGTCCGGTCAACTCCTGAGTTGGCTACGGAATCGCTGAGATAACTAATGTTATTTTGTTATTAAAAATATTTTTTATAGGCTGTACATGCCTTATTTTATTTGATTTGTTTACATTATGAACGATTTTATATTATTGTTAAATTTGCTTAATATAAATTTAACTTTTACTAACTTTCGTGAGAAGAAGAGAAAATATATTTCCTTTTTGTATAACAATTCACATGATTCTTTCAAAAACTTTCACAATTTTAAAAGAATTTTTGTTTTGAAGGATATTAAATGGAAATACATATGTATTCACTCTTTTAAACTTTTGAATTCTTTTAATTTATTTTGGTTTTAACAAATTTTCGTAATCTTAACCTATTTCTTACATTATGATCAGCTTCATGGCGGCTGGCAATGATGATTTGGTCCTTTTCTCCCCCTGGATACTACTGGATCACCATCTTTCTCCAAGGTGCTCACCTTCCTTCCTCAAGCGTGGGTAAGGAATTTAAATTCAACTACTTTCACTTTGGCACTACTTATGGTGCCTTTTTGAGGTTTTAATTATTCGTTGGAATTGCTCTTTTTTAGCATTACCCGTAACGGATAACTATTTCGAGTTGCTTCCCGWTTAGCACTGCATATAGTGCTTTTTTACCGAAGCTTTTCGTGCCGTATATTTTAGGCTCGGGCGCCAATTAACGACCTATTGATTACAAAGTCGAAAAAAAATACATTTTATGGTCAAACGACCTTTATTGGTTGAATCCAAATTAACAA
>NW_017537320.1:17514-73752 GCF_001853355.1 Bactrocera latifrons
AATTTACAATTAAACATATTCTTAATATTGCTTAGATCTACTTGCGTCAGCACTTTTGGTTAACGTTCGCTTATGCGGCGCATTGCGGATGTTGTTCCCAATTGTTTGTTTCTGCCGACTAAACGTCTGGAATACTTCCTAATGGGAGATAGTTGACGTCGGCGGTTATTGGTTTATTGGCAACATTTCTGGTGTTAACTTGTACTTCATGATGATTCCRTAAAATCATTAAAAATATATAATAGAGTATATTTTCTATTATTACCCTTATAATTAATATAAGTTTGAGGTATTTAGTTTTAAATTTATACATTTACATATGTACATTAAAAGTTTTGATGTCATCTTAAAAGATCTAACGGTCCCACATGTGTTCATATATAATTATATGTGCATGTAAACAAATATGACARACCATACGCATCATGTTTGTATATTTGTCTACATGCAACATATGTATGTGTGTAAATATGTACAATCAATGCTTCATGCGAAATTGCTATTGACACAGGCATTCAATGGCGAAGCTCACGTTTTGTCAAGGAGTCAATATGTCGGCGGACCGACGCGGCGTCAAAGCATCACAACATTGTTTTGTTGGTATAAAATCCGAGCCGAAAAAATAACACTGGCCTACACTTACTTTGGTGCCTAAGATTCTAGACCTGATTTTAGTTATATATTGTGAGCTAATACGAAAATATCAGTCACATTTTTCCTATCTGTTCTCGTTCACGCTTTATCTTGATGCCAATTTCAATACCAAAGTAAGCAGAATACAAGCGGATTACAATGTCAATAATCGGTTTCCGTTGATTTTTCATTATATACCGCATATATAACAAAACTTGTCAGGATCATTACTGCAACTACTCGACTAACTTAACATAAAAAATTTGTACTATTAATCTCATAAAAGTGATAATCACATTGATCGACTTTGAATAAAACCCAAAAAAATTAAAATAATACTTGTAGGTAAACCAGAGCTGTCAGCTAACATCTAGTAGCAGCAATACAGTTAATACTACCTACTTTCCAGACTACAGATACGGATAGAGCTGCAGCAAACAAAAATTTTTTGCCGACCCTTGCCGCTCTAACAACTTTGCCAACAAACTTGTGTAAATATGTATGTACATATATGTAAGAGCGTGTATACATATCGACACAGATTTTTGCCAGCCACAGAAAAATATTTAGGATTAACAAATGTTATAAATCGACAACAGCTTTGTTGCTACTTTTCTCACTTCTTTCTGTGAAAAAACATCAGAAAGTTATTCAATTTATGATTTCTTGCTTTTGCCACCGACACGAAAAGACGCTTGGAGGAAAAGGCATGCTCGTTCATGAAGGAAACTGTTGTTGTTGTGTGTTTTTCTAGAAATTTGGGCATCGACTATGTGGCTGCCATGCCTATTGACTTTTGACGCTGCTAATGCTACTTGAAACGATTGTTGTTTTTGTAGAACAATATGTGTAATTTTTGCGGATGACATACTTATCTACATGTGAACGCATATAAGTATGTTGTGTGGGAATGTCATACGCACATATTTACATATGTAGCCATATATGTATGTAAGATGCTATTTTAAATGATTGTTTTTTGTAAAGCAATGTTTGTAGTTTTTGGGGGTGACATATTTACATGTGTTTGCATTTGCATACAAGTATGTAGGTTTGTATATGCGTTATTTCCCTGTCAACCACGAGCGGTTAAAAAACCAGTTGAACAGTGGCGACGGCTGATGCAGGGTTGCATTTTTTTGATTCCTACTTTTAAAATTTCAAACAAAACTTATTAGTCTTTAAAATTTTAATTTTTTTAATTTTTCACATATTCACATAAAATTTATTATAATTTATATAAATAAAAATATATTTAATTTAAAAAAAATAATTCTGAAAATATATCTGAAAGAAGATTGAAACAAAATAAAGGTTATTAACACCTGAAAATAAATAATAATTACATTGAATTTGTAATATCTAAAAGAAACAGAAAGATTAATTGTATAAATGATATCTGAAAGAAAGGATTAATATTATCTGGAAAAATAAAATATATTAAATACAAATAGAGTTTACTCTGACAGCAAAGATTAATTAAATAATAATAGTGATAAAATCTGAAAAGAAGAATTAATAAATAAAAATAATAATAACATCTGAAAGAAAAAATAAATATTATTTGATCATTTAAAATATAAAACAAACATGTGTTTTCACATATTGTATTGTGCCTTAAACGCATAAAACACATACATATGTCGGCCGCCTTAAACGCATAAAACATTTACATATGTTTGCATTTATTTTTGCGTATTTTTTTGGACTGCGCAGTCAAATTTCAAACAGGACACACTTTTTTCACATACAATTGATTTTTTTGCTTCTGATGATATTGCTGCTGCTGCTACTTCCAATTATTCTGATTTCCAATGCTTTAAAAACAAATGAAGGAATTACTTGCAAATTATTAAACAAAAATCACATAAAATTCACTTACTTACCTTCTTGTTGTACGAGCGCGTATGACATGCGTCTTTTAATCTTTTAATCGTTTTTTATTACCCTCTTTGGGAATTTCTTTTGGCACTACTGAAAATTATGGTTTTTCTTTCGCACTCATCCAAATAAATCAAAGAAACTTTCTTTCACCTCATTTAGGTAAACAAAAAATAACCCGAAAATGTGCGTTGGTGTTAGTGCATAGAGAAAAAATGTGTAATTGTAGTGGAATATTTGAGAAAAATGGTTAGCCGTGGTTTGCAGGGTTGTGCCAATATCATACGCACCTTTTTTTATGTATGTACATATGAGCAGCGCGCACTTGCTATTAGAGCGAATATACGTATGTATGTTATGTTAAAATTTCTTCTACCGAGCTGGCAGTGGTGAAACTCCCTCATCTCGACCGTGTTAGCAAAAAATATTTTTACGTTCTTCGCGCCGTGAAACTTCTCTATTACAAATGTTCTTTGCACGGCCTGCATCGCCACGGCGACAATCATATATACTTACATATGTATATGGGTATATGCCATTAACATCGTTCCTCCAAGAACAATTTTAGTTGAAAATAAACAATCCGAGAGAATGTATTACAAGATATGGATCAACAATAGAAGCTGTATTTATTAGATATCTTGAAAATGTGATGTCTAATACTTTTGTAACATACTTCCGTTATTACCGACCAATTGTCACATTAATACCGTCATAGGCAACTTCGAATGTAACTAATACGAAAGTCACTGATGAAAATAATTGAGTTGACGTGATTTAAAAGAAAAATTTGGATAACATTTTGTATATAAAAAAAATAAATGTTTATTGAAAAAACTATCTATCATAATTTTCTAGAAAAACTCATAATATTGTACTCTTTCATTGTGTACCGTATTTAGTTCCTGTCATAATCTGTACTTTTTAACATATTACTTGTATAAAATAATTTCGATGTTTCACATCTGCCAGCTGTCAACTGACAGCTCACTCTTTTTTTATATCATTGAAATATTTTGAAAATAAAATAATATTCTAATATCAAATCATATAGCTTGGTGAGATTATCGCCCTCTTTGTAAAATAATTTGTAGAATCGGTTTAATACAATTTCAATCTTGCTTTTTCATCTGATTTTAGATGATCAAGTGCAACATTTTTTTGTTCACTCACTTCCAATGAATAAACCTGTTCCTGAACAGTTTTAATATGAAAAGGAATCATTGTTCCATTTTTCAAAGTTATATTCATTTGTTCTATATCAATAATTTTAAAATTTTTGAAATAAAATCATTTTCTAATATCAAATCATATGGCTTGTCTAATAATAGCCATCTAATCATAGCATTTTTTTCGTAATTAGCAAGGCAAGGACTTTTTACTTTAATTTTTGGTTTCTCAATATTGCCATTTGATGTACTTATAACCGTACTCTCTCGCTCTACAATGGGCAAATAAAAATTTTCAAAGCTCTTGTCTCTTAATAGTGGAACCTGGATCTACTAAAGTGCACCACGTTTTCTCAAACAGTGTTAGCATTATAACTATTTTTTTTATCATAATATCCCGAGGCTAATTGGTAAAAAAAATCGTCATTAAGGTTTTTTCTACCGGATCCTCAACCCGACTTCTAACACTGATAATTCTGCAACTGCAAAAAATATCACACGCACACGAAAGCGGAACACGTACGCTAGGTCAACACAAAGAATCGGCATTTACTACACTGACAGAAACACCTCGAATTTTTAAAATGTTTTCAAGCGAACCAACATCTTACCGATGTTCTACGCATTAAGGAATATATATTATGATATTTTTTCCAAATTTGCCAATAATTTTTTCCCCTGAATGTAAATAAAAAAAAAAAAAAAATACAGTAGAAATTTGTTCAGCGTACATGGCAGCGAAAATCTATAGCAATGCTTGTGCATCGCAAACGTAAAATGTAGTAGTATTGAGGCGTGGGCACCACTGATCTACAACCATGGGAGTAGGCCTTCCAAGGTATTCTAAATATTCCTAGAGTACTGTCTAGAAAAATTATTTGTATTTTGAAGTCTGCTATTATGTTGACCCGATCCATTTGTTTGACCTCTAAAATTGTATGCGCTATTAGTTCTATTACTTTGTTGCTGACTTGTAGAATTTGTATATGCTCGCTGTAATTTTATTGATTATTAAGACTATTATCATATCTAGGCCTAAAACTTTGTTGGCCTGTAAAATTATTTCTGTTACTTGGCGCATTGTTTTGCGTCCTATAATCGTGATTTTTTCTTTTGAACCTATTAACATTTAAATTATTTGATTTTTTAAATGAAGGATTTAAATTACCTATAGTTCCTATGAAACTATATCTAATTCCTGATAACTGATAACTGAGTCAATGATGTGATTTGTTTAATACGTTGAATAAGCATACCTGAAAAAATTTCATTCATTGCCTCCCCGTTTTCAGCGAGAGCTCCAAATTCAGTTATAGCATCAATTATTTCATTATTTTTGCTACTTAACTCACTAAGGCTACCTACTCGTAATGTATTTATTTCTCTAGTCCCTTTGATAAAAAAGGGCCTTTTCGCGACGATAGCAAAAGCTAAAAATTATAAATTGAACATCTTTCTGGTGCTTGTCATCAGCGTCGATATGTATGCAAGCTCATACATATTTACGCTCGTTTGTAGGCGAAGCTGTTACAGCGGCAAGGAAAGCGGTGACAATCGGCGGCCGTTCGTTTATTTTTTTCGGGACAGCTCCGATTTTCTACCAGAAACACAATGTTGTGACGCTTTGTCTCGCGTCAACCTTTTGGCAGATTGACTCTATGACAAAACGTCAGTTTCGGCCATTAATTGACCGTGACAACGGAGATGCGAAAGATGCGTGCGGCACTTGTTATTATGAATCTATGTACATATGTATGTGGCTCGCATTTGCTTTCGTGAACATACAGACAAATGTGGCAAAGAAATAATACACATATGTATATGTCATGGAAATTATATTGGTACAAATATGGAAATGATAACGAAATAACGCGAATATGCATATTTCATGAAGGTCATCAACTTTCTTTGATGAAATGATGTTCATTTGGCACATCTTCACTTTGTAATAGTCGAAATAAATATAATTTGTTTGAAATATTAATTTATTTAAAAATTAAAAAAATAAAATTAAAGAGAAATAAAATKAAAATTATTTTTACCTAATTTTTCCCGATTTTGTACAAAAAAAATAAAACTTTTACAATTTTTCGGAAAATAATGGTTCATTTGATACAAAATAATCAAGCATATGTGACTCAGAGAATTTTTTTTTTACATTCTCTGTGTACAAAGTCTATTTTTCTTCAAATAATTTCTCTTTATTTATCCTCTGATGAATTCAGTCGTTTTACATATATTTGAAGACAGCAATGTTGATACAATTGTTCTTGTTAGTTCATGTAAAACTTTTATATGAAATAGATATAATAGAAAGTATATCACTTCCAATTGGGATGATGTCAGAGAAGGCGCTAGAGATGTGCACAAAAGATTTTTGTTCATCCAGCAGCATTACACCCGACAACTTTTCACTCATTAATTAATACGTGAAAGATAAGTAATTTTGTCCACTGTGCAACGCTCGGAAATTTGCCAATATTATTACGCAAATTTCATTCGCGTTTTCCGACGGATGTAAGATGACGTGCAAAACACCGTCCTCATAATGCTCCTTCTGAGCGCGTTATTCAACGTAATATTGCAAAATTAGCAAATTATTATAACCTCCACGTATGGTGGTATGGTGGCATCATTTGTCTCGAAATGAGGCAAGAAATGCCGTTACAATTAATCGTCATCCACCCACCTTTTTCCCCGGAATTCGGTACAAACTGGCAACACTGTGCAGTTTGCACTGAAAGTTGTGAAAACTGCACATTTAAAAATTTGCATTTCCGAGCTTAAAGAGAGAGAAAAAAATTTTAATAATCTCACAGATCGATTTCAGTTAGAAAAGCGCAAAAGTATAATTAATCGTGTAAAATAATAATTTATTAGTTTGAAAAGATTATTATAATTTTACGCAATCTCTTTCTTCTATGTGCTGTAAAATTAAAAATTATATTTGACATTAACAACTTACAATGAGCAACTACTTTTCAAATGTTGCAAGATTTGCGCGTTCTCAGTGACGACAGTGATGCTTTTTCGAATTTTCAATATTGGCAAATATGCCACCTTTTCCTTTTCAAACAGGTTGCATCTAAAAAACTGCGCAGTTGACATTACCGGAAACGCCCTATGTTAATTCAAAGGTTATTGCCAGTCTGCCAACAATATTCGTGGAGCTCTGTTTTGTAGTAGAACAAAACAAAAAAAACATTACTAGTCACAAATTGAGACTATACCTCAAAATGTCAAAGTTGCTATTCAGTAAACAGTCTCCAGCTCAAAATATTGTCTCAAAATATTGTCACCTGATTGTTAACAGGTCACCAAACTAAAAAGAGCTCTTGGCTGCCGTTTTGAATATACTGAATATAGATCATCACAAATATTAATCGATTGTCGAACATGAAAAGGTTAAAAATAAAAAAATTTAAATAAATTTCGTAATTATTATGAATATATCAAGATATATTTTTATTTTTTATTGGTAATTATGTTTCTTGACTATGTTATAGAAAATGTAATATTTGTTATCGATATATTTATTTTCATTCAAGTGTATAAACAACTCTGAATAATGAAATGTAATAGATTTTGTGACTGTAACTTACAATAGCAAAATCGTCTCAAGTCATACAAATTGCCTCTAATACCATGCTCAGACCGACACTTAATCACACGATTTCGGCTGCTGAGTGGTTTATCCCACTAATCTTATAAATTTATCAAGATTTCGCCATACAAAAATGACAGTTCAAAATCACTTCATCGGAGTGATTTGAAACTGATCCACGCTAAATCTCTCTGTGCGACTCTGACTTTGTGCCATTTATTTGGCAGCATTGGAAATCTATTACATTATCACAGCTGATTTAGACACTACAAAGGAAACAAAATGTAAACAAACAAATTTTTTTTAACAGCAATGAATCTAATTTCACCTGAAAATCCACTTCGCAAATGAAAAAATGAGTCCATTATTTCCACAATATGGAAAATATTTCAAAGAATACGGCGCTTATTACAAAATACTATATGACAATGTTTTATTTTCATAAATATTGAGCGATGTGAATTCTTGAATGCCAAAAACAGCTGTTCTTTAATCTTTCCAACGGCAGTAAGAAAACTGTTGGGTTATGAAATGCTAAAATGTAATCTAAACTTTTACATTTTCGGTCTGAACATGGTATAACTTAAGGGAGAGCCTAAGAATATGTCCCCAAAGTTTTAGATGGGAAATTGAAATATTTGGAAGCTAGAAGGAATATAGTGACCGAACGTCTAGCAGATATATGACCGATTGTGTAGAAATTGATTTTTCTTAATACTTAATGGAATAGGGGCAAAGTTTATTATCTTTGGCATTAAATTATTTTCTGTTTAAACTGAAGAAACTGAGAAAAGTCTAGTTTGAACATATTTTTAAACAACATAAAGTAAAATTTTTTTAGTCAAAAGCAACTTTTTTTCACAATTTAAAAAATTTCTGAAATTGTACACATTTTTWTGGAATGTTTTTAGTATAATTAGAAGATGAATTATTATAAAATATGAATCTTTTTGAATTTTTGGTTTCCGATAGAAATTGCGACCTACATCCTGCCCGCTGTCCGACAAACGCACATGCGAGATGCATCGGGCAATTGCTTGATATCAAATCAATTGCAGAATATCAAAGATTTCGTAACTAAAAAATTTGTGAATGTTGTTTAAATATTATATATAACTATAAGCCTTGAAATTTTGCTTTAATCGCTTGTTCGTTTTTCTCCCAAAAAATCGTCAAAAAATAGACTTTTTGAAGTTTTTAAATCAGGCTCCCCCCTTTAAATCTCAAATATAGAGACWTGTGACTTACTCTCCATTTGAAATAAATTCCGTTTTCTTATCATTAGCCTTGGGCTTTAATTTTATCAAGAATCTTACATTAAAATACTGCCAATTGAACAATTGAAATTAGTTTATTTCTGTATGTGATGCTAAATTTGACTAAAATAAATTTTTGAATATACACCAATTCAAATTTTCATGGTGATACAGACTTGCCGTTCTGTCCATATCACTATTTCATTGCTTTATTTAATATCATTTCAAGATATTTCTTCTCAAATTACATTTTTTAAATAATGAAATTGCTTACTGTTATAGGCCCATCCTGATACCAAAATTTACAACTTTGATAAATATGATGGATGGTCTAGTTTGGAAAATATTTGGAGGCAAGTTCTAGAGTTCCGTAGTTTTTTGGAGGTAATTGGAAGGAAACATCCAGATGGTATCAACGTAGTAGGCATGATTTCTATATGTTTTCTATGTTTGTAATTACATCTTAAATATTTTTTTTATTCAGGGTACTCTCAAGGGGGACTTATAGCTCGGGCTGCTATTCAAACTCTTCCTTTTCATAAAATTAATGTTTTCATTTCACTCTCATCACCACAAGCTGGTCAATTTGGAGGTAAAGTTATATAAAGAGTCATTGCCATTACAAAATATAATTACTTTCAGCGAATTTTTTGCATCTTGTATTTCCGGATTTGGCAGCAAATACTGCTTATGAGCTTTTTTATTCAAAAATTGGGCAGCACATATCGATAGCGAATTATTGGAATGATCCTTTAGAGCAAGATTTATACTATAAATTTAGCAAATTTTTGCCAATAATAAATAATGAAATACGAACACATAATTCTAGCCAGTACAAAAACACTTTACTTCGTTTGAATAAAATGATTTTAATAGGAGGTCCAAATGATGGCGTAATTACCCCTTGGGAATCTAGGTTAGTAAGTCAATCCGATTGTAAAGAATAGAATAATTTATTAGTGATTTCTTACAGTCACTTTGGATATTTTAACACAACATTGAATGTAATACCTCTACACAAGCGACCAATATACATTGAAGATGCAATTGGTTTGAAATCTCTCGAAAATAATGGCAAATTAGTAATAATCATCAAGCCATTTGTCCATCATCTTACATGGCATAAAAATCGACGCGTCATACAAGAAGTAATTATTCCATACCTGGATTAAATATTTTATTTGGGTTTGTGCAATTCAATAGCTTTACCTTAATACACAAGTGCATTTACCAAAAAATTTTTCGTTTGAATGTKGTGGAAGTAACCAAGTTCCATTGGAAATTCATCAATGTTTTAAGTCTTTCTCTTTTCTAAAGCTCATTAACTTTCAATTACTTAAAAGAAAAAAAAATGAATTAATGAAGTGTTAGTGGATATAAGAGTTAAAAATATAAGTGTAAATTCATTATAAATTGGAAAAACACGCTTTTTAAATAGTTGAATTTTGAAATTTAAATGCAAATATCTCAAAAACCACATGTCAGTGTAAACTATATACATATATATTCCTGATCTGAAGGACCTCCTCTATCCGCATATTCTATTGTTATTCTAAATCGCATATATAGTACATATATCGGAAAAATGTTTTTCTAACAACGCTGCATCTCTGCTGCTAAATTAAATAAAATTGGGTGAGGCAAGGGCCTTAAACCAGTGGTCGGCATGAGAGGATCTGTCACTGTGTTGATGAGCACGGAAAAAAGTAGCCCAGTGAGAAATTGGAATTAAAATTAGGTAAATTTTATAAACAAAATTATTAATTATTTTATAACAAAATCTCAGAGCAAATAATAAAYAGATAAATAAGAAGTTCTGCAGTTTCTCGAAATGAAAGGACTAATTTATATATATAATATAAATACAGCTTAAACTAATTGTTTAATGTTATATCTTTAATATATTTATCAATATCAATCTTTTTATGACAATTTCTTATTAAAATAATATTTTTTAAATGTGTTGAAGAATTTTTATTGTGTTGTTTGGAACAAATAAATTTTAAATCTGGGGTCTTACTCTGTAAAGCGATGCGAAAGACAATGCGATTTGAAAGCCCAATGCGATGCGATAGGCAATTGATACTCTGTATTGCTTACTCATCACTAACAATGTTGTTCACCTTTTCTTTTTTTTTTTTTTGTAAGAGTTGGCATTACTTCCAAAAACGTCAAGGTATAAACGAGCAAAATAAAGAAAATAATAACAATTTGTTCGTTAAAACTGTGTTGAATAATTTAAAAATGAATTCTGTTCCATTATGGGATCATTATTATTCTCAGGAAAGAATTGATAGAAGAATTATTCGAGATAATTCGGACATCATGTCTCTAAGCGATAAAAGGTTAGTAAAAAATTGCGATTTTAAAATGTACTTAAAATCTACACATTTTGTGTTTTTAGCTTCATGCAAAATTTCCGCCTCAACAAGCACGCATTTTTATATGTTTTGGATAAGATAAGACCCCAATTAAAAGTCGCTCAAAGGACTACATCAATTCCTGAAATTGTAAAACTGTCAACAACCTTGAAGTTCCGCGCACAGGGCGGGTATCAACACTCGGTCGGCCAAAATAGGCATTCAGGGCTAGAACAACAATCGGTTTCCCGATGCATCTTGGAAGTGTGCGATGCTATCGAGAAAACGCTGTGCCCAAAGCATATCGTGTTTCCCTTGACCATTGAGGAAAAAATTGAAGCAAATAGAACCTTTTACTTGACGTCCGGAATTCCAGGCGTAAATGGAGTGATAGATCACATCCTGTTGATACGACCATTACGGAATGAACGCTTATTTTTTWATCGTAAACTAAAATACAGCATAAATGCAATGGTGGTAAGAAAATTCATAAATACAATAATATACACGTACATATATTACATATATTATATTGATTCCAGTGCAATGACCTAAAACTTTTTTTTAGATATGTGATCACAAAATGCAGATAAGGGCAGTAAATGGTAGATTTGGAGGCGCGTCGCAAGACTCCCACGTATGGAACCTCTCAGGAGAACGTGAAAGTTTGAGGATGAACTACGAAAATGGAAATAGAAGCGAACGAATTCTTGGTGAGTATATATAACTGTAGTAATAATAACTTATGGCGGCTAAATCTCCATAAGCTAAAATTGTTATATATTATTACATTATATTGATGTTTTAAAAGATATTATCAACATCTCTCAGCAACACTTATGCATATGATTTTGTTATTATTATTATAGGAGACTCCGGATATCCTCTTGAACCTTGGCTGTTAATACCATATAGGAATGCGCCAGAACGTTCTGACGAACTCTATTTCAACCAACAGTTTACAAAAGGCCGATAACTGATTGAACGCGTGTTTGGTGGATTGAAAGAGAGATTTCGATGCTTGTTATCGGCAAGAGAGCTACATTACGCGCCTGAAAAAGTCGTTAAAATTTTGAACGTATGCTGCGCTCTACACAATATATGCATTTTGTACAAGGTAGAAGTAAAAATTAATATTACATTTGAGCCAGAAGAATTTTCTACCACTAATATAGATTCACCTAATAGTGGTAATTTTATTACTATTGCTAGAAACATTAGGGACGATATTAAAACAAATATGATAAATGCTCGTAACTCAACTTAATTAAAACGAACTATTTGCAAATTAATAAATCCAGTCTATTATTTGATTGTAATAAGGAAAATTAAATTGAAATAATTACAGATTAAATTTGTAATTTTTAATTCTACTTCTCGCAGTTATATAGTTATTTAACTTACATTTTCCAGTTTCTCAATTTTTGTTCATAAATTTTTTGTTTATATAGAAATTTTTCCTTTTCACATTTATAATTTATCTGTGCAATTATTGGAATTACCTTTTTCCACTCCGCAATGTCGCGCAATGATGGCCCAGCTGCGTTTAAATGGGAAACTAAGTTTTTCCATAAATTATTGGAGGTACTTTTTGCGCCTTCATGAAATTCACGAGAATTTCAAATTGCTTTGTTTGAGATTGTTGTTCTATTTTCGGTTCTTCCGTGTAAATTTGTACAAAATAGTTCATATGCACGGCGTTATATATTTTAGTAGCAATTAAAACAACTAATTTATATTTGAAACTTACATTTTCAAGCATGACCTTCTTTATACTGGCATGGCACCAAAGGCATTTAGAACCATAAAATATTTCTGGCAGGACATATTTAGTTTTGCGCTATTGTGTTGCGTGATGTTAATTCGTTGCTGGCTCGACAACGACTGAACGATAGAGCGTAAGTGCACGGGTGAAGTTAGTTTACACAATTGTGCTAAGAAATGCCAACCCCTGCCTTAAACCCAATATAACCAAACTGATGTACCTGAAGTTTATTTCTGGTTTTGATCCTGACAAGAGTATGAAATGTTCCATTACACTCTAAATTCGCGCTTCGTTACTTGTTTATAGTATATATCAGTGATCTGCAGTGAATATAATTATACTTTCAAATTCGTGAGTCTAATAGTTTTGCTCACCAAACGGTTATACGTATAACCTAAAACTAAGCCAGATAGGTATAGGGTTATGTTCATATAAATGATCAAGATGATGAGAAAAGTTGACACCTGGTTGACTGTCTGTTCCCGTCCATCCGTGGTATCACTTGAGTAAAAATTGATTATCTTGATGAAACTGAGTATGCAGGTTTCTTGGTACAAAACAAATTAAGTGGATGGCCGTAATCGGATCCCAAGACGTTTTGGGGGAAGCTCTGTTACCGGCTTATATTTCACTATTTCTGCATGGAAAAATTACCTTACAGGGTGTGTTCTAAAGTAAACATAAAAACAGACCAAATGGGTTTTTCGGCAAAATCAATTTATTTTATTCAAAATAGTCTCCTTCTGCCTAAATACAGCCTTTTGCACGGTCCAAAAGCATGTCGAAAGAGTGTTTTAGCTGCATAACGCTTTTCTTTCATGGGCAAATTCATTTTTCCGAAAAGGAAGAAGTCGCACGATGCCATATCCGTTGAATACGGGGAGTGGTTAATAGTTAAAATGTGATTTTTGGTCAAATATGGATGTCCTTCGAATGTTGGATTCTGAGCAATTTTTGGTCGTCAGTCAATTTGTAGGGAACAAACCGTGATTACACCTTTCCTAACCCCAAATGTTCAGCCAAAATACGATAAATCAATGTTTTAGAGATGTTCAATTCCATTTCCATGAATTTCAATGATGATTTGTGCTGATTTTTGATGAATTCACGTACAGTTTCGATGGAATTTCGGGTTACCATGGATTTTCATTGACCCACATGTTGAACGTAATTTATGTCCTCACGACCTTTGAAAACCTTTAAACCACTCATGCACTCCGCTACAGGATAGGCAATCATCGCCATAAACTTDCTTCATCAATTGAATCGTTTCGGTAAAAGATTTACCAATTTTAAAACAAAAATTTAATGTTGGCTCTTTGTTCGAAGCTCATTTTCGCACCGATAATTCAAACATACTGACACTTAAAACGCAATAACTTCAATTCCAATGAATGGAAAGTCATAAAACTCTCACTGTACAATCGATAAAGACAGCAGATTCTAAGGCACCAGTAGACAATATAGATGGCGCCACCAGTGGGCGCTAGATTCATAAATTCTTGTTTACTTTATAACGCACCTTGTATAATATCAAAAGTGTTCTCAATAATGACAAAAGTCAAAAAAGTAATTTGCTTGCGCTCAATCATACTAACAATACTCACAAGTGTTTCGAATTCATAATTGTCAGAGAAAACAAAGCAAATAATTGTGTAGTAAGCGATTATCCAATTCCTTTCGTTGTTTTGGCAGCGGTGTCGTCGTGTGGTGGCTGCTTGCTGGGTGTCGTRATGTTCTCAAGTGTGGTGTGATGTGTTAGATTTTCCCGGGTAGAGTGGGGGGAAGCTTAACTCATTTAAACATCCTTGACCCCCTAGGTGAATATTCTGCCTAGTATTACAAGTATGTACTATATATGGCTGTTTATTATTTGCCTTTTCTGTGTTATCAGCTTATAAAGGATAGTAACTCCACGCTTGGCTCAGATGTGACCAGAATGGGTCCTTAGCCCTGGAGTTAGGACTACGAAATTAGAAGGATTTTGCGATAGAGTAGTCGTGAATGGAGGACGGCTTCGATTCGTAATGTAGATAATTCTTCATAATTAATTAATGTTTTTTATAGCTGATTCCGATTAATCACCGATGTGAGGAGAGCTTATGTAGATGCGAATATTATTCGACTTTTTGGATAATTTTATTATAAGTAATATTTAAGCACGTATGCCCTAATTTGGCAAGTGGTAGCCCGCCACATCTCTAGGATTTGTTCAGAATTGTTTTTTGTTTTCATTATTGGCGAAAGCCATACTGCTGGGCCTAAAAGTTGTATTTGCTTGAATATTTTGCCACGTAGGGCAGTTTCTTCTTGATGAGGGCGATTGCTCACACAATAGTAACGGTTTTTCTGGTAATGCTGCGGTGCATATATTTAACAAAATAAGATCCCAATTGTACGTGGTAATATTTTGTGTCGATAGAAACGACAAACAATTTGAAACAATGGATTCTAGTTTTATGAATTGTACACTTGTTTCTTTCTTAATATTTGCCAAGTTCATTGGTGTCGTTACTTGTTTATCGACCAGTATTCTTTCGTTTTCATATCTAGCTTTTAGAGTTTCCCAAGCCAAATTGAAATTGTCGTCTTTAAGAGCGAACTGTCTTACCATTTCGCCTGCTTGACCTTTAGTTTTGTATTGGAGGTGATAAAATTTTTGTTCCCTTGATAGTTTTGGATGGTCAATGTAAACGTCTGTAAATATGTCCCGGAAGGACGGCCATTCTTCATAAAATGTGTCTGTGTCACAATCGGGCACCTCGAGGTAGATGCCTGCAATTACCTTTTGTGTGTATATTTGTGGTAGCTCTATTCTCGAACGTGGAGTAGGTGCAATTGCTTTTATTAGCTTTAAGTGATCGGATATCATAGCTTTTGTTTTTTCTTATTGGTCTAAGCAGTTTTCATATATTGCGTAAGTCAAGGGTTTACA
Source organism: Bactrocera latifrons (assembly GCF_001853355.1). Lineage (NCBI taxonomy): Eukaryota > Metazoa > Arthropoda > Insecta > Diptera > Tephritidae > Bactrocera > Bactrocera latifrons. The sequence goes on from NW_017537320.1 coordinate 33,118, forward strand.
ATTTTGTGGTAGATCTGAATCGTCAGATGTCACTATGGCGTTATGAGCCGCTTGGAGGCGAGTCCAAAAAGTTTTAAGATTTTGATTTTGAATTTTTAATAAAGATTCAGAGTTTTCATGAATCGGTGAAGAAACAAAACTAGTGCAGTATCCTAAAACACTGCCACATTGTAAAATAAATTTAATAGCCGGTGTTGAGTGTGTAGCTCCTACAGGTGTATTTTGAATTTTGTCGTTATTAACCATTTTGGTTTTATTTTAAAATGTCTTTAAAAATAATTAAAATTTTTTCTCGCAGTGTAACTGATTTGAACAAGGAAATAGAGTTTGCTTAAAACCAAACACTCTCTTGGGTAAATAGAGTTTTTATGTTCGATTTATATTGGTAAAAAAACGATAACGTTATTTCGTATTGTTATTACCGTTCCTTATTTACTTGCGATATTTTTTATTAACAATTTATTTCAATTATAAAATGCGCTTCTTATTAATATAATTGATGTACGAATTTAGGTACACCCTAATAAGTGGACTTGTATGTACATGCGTATTTAGGTACTTATGTTTTTTGAAATTGAGAGCCCGTCGAAGAGATCAATGCGTATTTTGTATACAATCATGAATGTTTTTGTTTGCAAAAGAACAAGGGGTATTGCCGAATAGTAGCCAATATGGTCTTTGAATATTCGTTTGCACTAATGTGTTAATATGTAATATGTTGAGATTTTGTTTAGTGTCACAGGCATACTCCTTGTCGTATGATTCTATACACATTCATAAATGTTATTATATTCTTTTGAAAAAGTGAGAGAGAGATTTAAGACAGAATTGAAAAAGTTGCAAGTTACCGCCACCAAAAGCTAACGGCACGTATGCCTAAAATAAACCATACTTGTATAAATTCATAATTAAACGAATTTGTCAAATATGTTATTGACATATTGCCAATTAGGAAGCGGCCATAGGCTATAACCTATGGCACTCTTTAAGTAGAATTAGACAGTACATCATCTAACCCCTAAGTCTGCACCAGAGGTAATGAGATCCCCAACTCCTCTCTCACTGGAAGTGAGGGACCAATTACTAAACGTCAAAACCTACCGAGCTTTGACAGTTGACTGGATTGATTAGGTTTTGACGTTTTGCAATTGGAATGACTGGAACGGCCCGATTGAAATTATACCAAAAATATATGTGAACGGAGGAATTTATTGCCGTATATTAAAAGTCCATTATATAGTAATTTGCAATCGTAATAAATGTTGGGTATTTTAATTTAAAATGTCCAAAAATTCTTATTTGGTGCGATCTGGCCATAATGGAAAATGTTATAAAAAACGCTTATTTTGAGACGCTCTGACACTGGAATAGGTTGGGCTCCTCATTATCCCTGGTCTGCACTTCTTAGAATGGAAGATGAAACTATGTATCTAGCCCAGTGGTCGGCATTTCCTAGCAAAATTTTGCAAACTAACTTCACACGTACGCTTACGCTCTATCGTTCAGTCGTTGTCGAGCTAGCAACTGAGCTTAAGACAGTGGTCGGCATGAGAGGATCTGTCACTGTGTTGGTGAGCACGAAAAAAAAGTAGCCCGGTGAGAAATTTGAATCACAATTACTCCAAAAAAAAAATGTTTTTTTTTTTCTTTAAAAAGTCATTTCCGTTCTTTTTCATATAAATAATTAATAGTATAATGAAAATTAACAAAATGTATTTTACGGATATATTCCCTATTATCTTTAAAAGACTTGGAACATAGAAGGCATTGCATGACACCAAAGGCATTTAGAATCATAAAATATTTCTCGCAGGGCATATTGAGTTTTGCGCTATAGTCTTGCGCGATGTTAATTCGTTGCTGGCTCGACAACGACTGAACGATAGAGCGTAAGCGTACGTGTGACCACTGGCTTAAGATTTCAATTGTATACATTATATACATATAATATAAAGGAAATAAAGATACTTCAGTTTAGTTTTGAGCATTAACTCACTAGATTCACATCTTTTTAAAAACCACCCCGCGTTCGTGCAAAAAATAATTGGCGTTCTACCTAGGAGCAACAAAAGAGACATTTAAAAACCGCAAACAAGTATCACGAACTCGCGAGAAAAGAAAAACAAAAATTCGAAATATAAGTTTGCAATCAATTGTGTAATACTATATCAGAGTTGAAACAAAAATGAAATTACTTTAGCTTATCAATTACAAACACATTGTTATTGTAAGCAACAATCCCTTGCATATATGTTCCACTCAACGTGACGATTTGCGAAGGCAAACTAAACAAGTGCGATATACAAATACATCAGTGTAATCAGCAGAAGCATAAAAATTGAATTAGAAAAGAAAACTAAAAATGCAAACAAAGCGATTAATCTATTCAATCAAACTAAATCTATAGTTTTACTAACGAAATATAATAAATAAAAAAAAACAAAAAACAAAAATAAATGAAATTTTAAAAATATTTGGAACGCAGAGAACGCTTCTTAAAGACTACAAAATAAACAGTGTGCCAGGAAAACTCCCCATTAAAAGCAATAAAACAGCGACCAAACATAAAAGAAAAAGGCAACTAGTTTCCAAAACAACATCAGTAGCAAAGGCAACAAGAACAACAGCAGTAGCAACAACAACATAAAGTTAGTTGTTAGCAAATCCAATACTTAAAACCTGCAGTCAAACTAGATGAGACCACAATTCGGGTTACATTTCTGCAAAAAGAATCCAGAAATTGATTTTCGAAAACAAGAGTTTAATAAAAACTTGTTTGAGGTATCCGCAAAGGATAACTAATATGAACCAAACATATCCCAATCGTCCAGAACCAAAGGACTTGGATCAATCAAATCAAATAATATACATATAAACCTAGGCCTATAAAATATATATACGAGGAAGTAGTCATGTGTAGAAGTTCACGCAATTGAGGAAAGTTCTCTGATCGCCATTTATTTGAGAGTGCCCAGAAACGATTCTTTTACATATGRCCAAAGCAGCTCACTTCTTCCTGTCTTCGACTAAGTATCCTCTGGAACATCCGTTTTAAGGCGAGCTGCCCCTCATTATCGGATGCGACGCGAACGCTTACCATGTAGAATGGGGAAGTATGGACTGCAACACAAGGGGTGAGTCTCTATTAGAATATGTATTAGGTAGTAACTTAGCTATTGAAAATGTGGGTTGCGAACCCACTTTTATAACTGTAAGCAGGAGGGAGGTACTGGACATCAAATATATTGAAGAAAAATCGAAGTTAGAAGAAAAATTTCTAGAACTTTTACAACCATTCTTAGATATAAAAGTATAGTTATCGACAATGAACCATAGCCATAATAATGCAACGACTAAATAATAATAATAACAATAAATAATAAATTTGTATTACTGTACACAAATAAAGTAATAAATACTATAAAAGACGGTGTTATAATAATTTCCGGAAAACATATTAAGGGTATTATCTTGCTCTTGCAAGATTGCAGATTGCGAAAATCCTATACCGAAATATACAAGGGAACGGGAGCACCCATTGCAGAATCTAGTGATATATGAACGGCTAATTCGATCAATTTATTGTAAATGACTATTTAAGTAAAATTACAGATAGCAGAGGGTTGCAATTGTACTTAGTACAATAGAGTATACTTAATAATTTAATTACTTGTGTAATAATTGATGATAATCCCGCTGAAAGATTTTTTAAATATTTAAAAGAGGGAAAATTTAATCAATTTTTTGTAAAAGAATATATTAAAACAACAAACATTGATTTACGATTGGAAATAAAAAGAAAGACGTGTGGTACTCATTTTGTATCAACTTTTCAAATTATAATTATTTATTTATTTTATTCATACAGTATTTCTTTTTCTTTGATATGAATTCAAGTCACACTTTTTGAGCGTGGTGACCGATAAGAAAACAAATGTTTCTATTATTAAATAAATAAAAAGTTAATATTGTTTAAAATATTTTTATTATTTTACAATACATGTGGGTTTTATTATCCTACAGTAGCTGTTGCTTATTCAGAAATATTTACCATTGAAACTATAGGTTTATGATAACTGAAATAAGAAACATACGTTTTCGACTTAATATCCTCTAATTACCTAGAAAATATCGCGTGAATGGTGGTCCCATATTTTGTTGTGGACTCTTTTGGATAATTTCAAATTCAATGTTTTTGATAGAAAAATTGTCAACCACTCTGATTTTTTATCAGCGCAGTTAATGTTGAACGCGCCAGCCAAGATAATTGGAAATTTATTACCATTTGGATTCGGAGAAATGTAAATTGCTACCATAACTATTTGTAGGCCATTTCTAAGTTTGTATAAGCACGCACAAATATCTCCAACAACTGAGCGCCCAACATTAACATCGCCTGCGTTTGCGCCTGCGTTTATGAATGAAACTTTACTACATTTGGGCTTCGCCAATTCGGCTGACAAATTTACTTTTGATGCACGCATATATATGTATGTATGCATGCTTTGCATTATGTATTGTACATATAAGTATATATGAATGTATGAACAAGCAGATTAATGCGCGCACATGTAATATGTATAAGTGATAAAATCATGACTTGATTTTCTGAACGCGCACATGCATATACAAGTTAACACTAGAAATGTTGCCAATAAGCCAATAACCGCCGACGTCAACTATCTCCCAATAGGAAGTATTCCAGACGTTTTGTCAACAGAAACAAACAATTGGGAACAACATCCGCCATRCACCGCATAAGCGAACGTTAACCAAAAATGCTGACGCAAGTAGATTTAAGCAATATTAAGAATATGTTTAATTGTAAATTTGTTAATTGTTAATTTGGATTCAACCAATAAAGGTCGTTTGACCATAAAATGTATTTTTTTTCGACTTTGTAATCAATAGGTCGTTAATTGGCGCCCGAGCCTAAAATATACGGCACGAGAAGTTTCGGTAAAAAAGCACTATATGTAGTGCTAAACGGGAAGCAACTCGAAATAGTTATCCGGTACGGGAAGTTTCGGTAAAAAGGCACCATAAGTAATGCTAAAAAAGAGCAATTCCAACGAATAATTAAAACCTCAAAAAGGCACCATAAGTAGTGCCAAAGAGAAAGTAGCTGAATTTAAATTCCTTACCCACGCATGAGGAAGGAAGGTGAGCACCTTGGAGAAAGATGGTGATCCAGTAGTATCCAGGGGGAAAAAAGGACCAAATCATCATTGCCAGCCGCCATGAAGCTGATCATAATGTAAGAAATAGGTTAAGATTACGAAAATTTGTAGAAACCTAAATAAATTAAAAGAATTCAAAAGTTTAAAAGAGTGAATATATATGTATTTCCATCTAATATCCTTTAAAACAAAAATTGTTTGAAAATTGTGAAAGTTTTTGAAAGAATCACGTGAATTGTTATACAAAAAGGAAATATATTTTTCTCTTCCTCTCACGAAAATTAGTAAAAGTTAAATTTATATTAAGCAAATTTAACAATAAAACAAAATCGTACATTATATAAACAAATCAAATAAAATAAGGCATGTGTTAATTCCTAAATACAGTATCTAACAATCCTTCCCACTGGTGGGGGGCAATTATTCTGGTTTTTATTTTCCTTGCGTATATACAAATTTTAAAGCTATCTTAAATAACTAAATATATGTGTATGTGTATATGTTTGTTTGTATTGCAGCATATTATTTATTGCTGCTTGACATGGGGTTATTTTCAAGTAAATAATTTAATACATTTATGTGTGTGTGTCTTTAATGTTATCTGTTCTGTAACTTTATGACTTTTGTCCCATGAATTTTTATTATTATTTGAAGTGCATTTCATGTAAATGCATGACTATGTTTATGTACATACATATGTATGTATGTRTCTTGAAAATGATATTTATTTTTAATTATATTTCGGCTTTGTTGATAAATATGCATGTTCAATGATATTTGAACAGCATGTACAGCCTATAAAAAATATTTTTAATAACAAAATAACATTAATTATCTCTGCGATTCCGTAGCCAACTCAGGAGTTGACCGGACCCTCTAGAGTATAAATAACCCCTTCCTAGAAAGGGTAACATAAATTTTTTTTTAAAACAAAATAAATAACACAATTATATAAGGACCACTCCAAAAATGGCTAACCCAAACAACCTGATTAGGCCATCATTGCTAGGGAATGCTGCTCCCACTGCTGCAGCAGGACCTTCGGCTGTGGCTGACCAAATTTCGCCAGAATTGGCAAACATAATTAAAACTATTGTAGCCCAAGCCCTAGAAACGAATGGACCCAGCTTAGTTCAAAGTGTCCTTAATAACACAACAAATCCCATAATAACCGATCAGACAATAGACGTACAATTTCAGAATAATATGAGCGAGATGGATAAAATACCAGATGTAGTACGCTCCTTACGAGAATTTTAAGGAAACGCTACAGAGTTTAGCTCCTGAAAAAAAGCATTCAACGCATTTTGAGGATATACGAACCTTCAAAAGGCACCCCACGCTATTTCGGTATTTTAAATGCAATACGAAACAAAATAATCGGAAAAGCAGATATTGCACTAGAGTCCTATAACACACCATTGGACTGAATAGCAATATCTCTCTGTTTAAATACTCATTACCAGGACAAACGGGACATAGGTACGCTAGAACACCAAATGACTTGCATCATACAAGGTAAACTGACAGTGAACGAATTCTACCAAAATGTATACGCACATTTATCACTCATATTAAACAAAATAGGCTGCATGGAAGTTGGAGAAGAAGCAGTACAGTTGTTGAGAGAAAATTATCGTTCAAAGGCCCTCGACATCTCGACAACAGGGTTTACCCAACAAAATTCCCGACAACATTTTGGCCAACCAAGATACTCCCAACCACAAAACCAACAAGTTTCACAGACAAAATTCCATTCTGAACTAGCTTATCTACCGCAACCTTTGACAAATCCTAACCCATACTAACTGTCAACGCACACAACAAAATTATTACCCACCTAATATCCAGAAATCTAACCCTAAAATTATTGGTAAGCGACCTGTAAGTGCATCCAATAAAAATGAAAGTCAACCAAAATTGCAATGAAACTTTCACTTGAATTCAACCCCAGATCCATAAAATGAACAGAATTACCAAGATAATCAGTCCAATTACGACTATCAGGACAACGAATATAATCACGACTATAACTCAACACAGGACGATGGAAATGAACACTCTTTAGACCTGACAGATGTAYATTTTTTAGATTAAACAGCTCTTCATTGCCATATTTCAAATGCAAAACGAAGAGCGGACAAATCTTAAAAATATTAGTTGATACTGGTTCAAACAAGAACTATATTCAATCAAGTTTAGTAAAAAATCCCAAATGATAACCCTTTTTATGCAAGTTCCGTAGGCGGTAAAATAAAAATTACGCACCGCACACTTCTAAATCTTTTCAATATCAAAGAATGCAATTTAAAATTTTTTCTACTACCAACCCTCATCACTTTTGATGCCAGACTAGGAAACGACAGTTTAAAACAAATTTCAGCAATAATCCATTTATATCTATAATTTTATGGTCGTGGCAAACAAATATAAAGTCCAACTCCGACAATACACAGCACAGGATGTAAACTCAATACAAATACGTGACGTGACGTACGAATGAATTAGAAAAAATCGAAATTATACGACTTGTACGAAAACACCGGAATTTACTTTCAGACCCGAATGAGAAATTGACGTATGCAACAAAAATARTAGCCGATATACGTACAAATTCAGATACACCCATTTATTCCAAATCATATTCATATCCTATTAGCCTTATACAGGAAGTAGAGAAACAAATAAATAAATTATTAGAAGACGGTTCCCCAGTRTGGGTAGTCCCGAAGAAAGACGACGCATCAGGTGATAAWAAATTCAGACTGGTAATCGATTACAGGAAACTGAATACGGTTACAATTGCAGACAGGTACCCGATACCAGAGATAAATGAGGTACTGTCCCAACTAGGAGAAAACCGAGTATTTTCAGTAACCGATTTAAAAAGTGGTTTCCATCAAATTCCTCTTAAGGAATCTGCCATTCACTTGGTAGTGGCCATAAACGATTCTTTTACATATGACAGGTCGAGTTCCTAGGATTTGTAGTTTCCTCCGATCTAATCTCTACAAACCCATCAAAAGTACAATCAATAGTAAATTTTCCTTACCCTATTACTCTCAAAGACCTGYGATCTTTCTTAGGCTTCTCCGGATATTATAGAAGATTTATCAAGGATTATGCCAAGCTCGCAAAGCCACTCACATCCCTACTTCGAGGCGAAGAAGGCTTGATTTCAAAAAATATCTCAAAGAAAACTCACATATATCTGAATGATTAAGCTAAGGCAACGTTTAATAAAATCAAGGCTGCTTTGACTTCAAAGGACGTCATTTTACAATACCCTGACTACAAAAAAGAATTTGACCTAACCACAGATGCTTCCAAATACGCAACAGGCGCTGTTTTGGAACAAAATGGTAAACCTATATCATTCATTATCAGTTGCCACAATAATATAGCAAATATAATAAAGCTATGCAAAATTTGCAAAGAGAACAAATACGACCGCCATCCTAATAAACCACAACTACACGAAACCCCAATTCCCGAATATCCTGGCGAATTAGTCCGAAATATGCTCAAGTTAGGATAATAGAATCAAAAGCAATAGAAGATATCAGGGAATCATTGCGACGAATACTTTTCGCTTTCGGTGTACCCAAAACAATAGTCATAGWCAACGAAAACCACAAATCTCTAAATTCATCTTCAATACAACTTATGGTCGAAGATCAACTTGGTATTAGAATTTTTAAAGCACCCCCTTACGCGAGCAAAGTTAACGGACAGGTAGAAAGATTTCATTCTACCCTATCTGAAATTATGCGTTGTCTTCATCGCTACTTTCAGGAACTCCTAGACCGTTGCACGTATGTACAAGTATAACTACTCCATACACTCTGCTATAGGGAAACAACCAATAGAAACATTTTTTGGTAGACGCATTTCAATAGACCCAGAGCAATATGAGAAAGCAAGACAAGAAAATATCATAACTCTTCAGAAAAAACAAACAAAAGATTTAGAATTTCACAATAAAACACGAAAGCCAACGAAAACCTACTCTTCTGGAGAAATAATATATGTTAGAATAAACAAACGATTAGGATCTAAGCTCACAGCTAGATATAAAAAAGAAGTTGTAAGAAGGACGAACGGTAGACAAAAGCAACATTAAAACATAGTTTTACTTCCCCTTCTTTTTTTTCCTTTTTCTTCCCCTTACAGATTTTCTGGTGTACGCAGACTTCAAAATAATAAACTACACTAACTCGCAGTTAGCAACATTTAATACAGGACTAACCAAAATTCAAACAGGACCGTATAGAATAATACATAAAGTCGACATGGATAGCTCTCATAAGTGCTTTCCAAGCACTCGTGAAAGGCATCTTTGGTCACAGCGTCCTTCTCTTGCATGATATGTTGAAGAACGTCGCTTTGATGCGGATTGTGGCTAGACGTTCATTCACCGGGGTGAATGATAGTACTYGGCGACGGAGTCTCTCTCCCAACACGAATCCCACACCAAACTTTCGCTCCTTTATATGGTAAATGCCACAAGGACCTACTCGTCTCTGTCTTTGTCCCGCCCATCGCATTTCTTGGACGGCGGTGATGTCAGCCTTTATTTTTACKAGGACATCAACCAGCTGGGCAGCGGCACCTTCCCAATTAAGGGACTGGACATTCCAGTTGCATGCCCTCAATTCGTAGTCCCTATATCGTTTGCCATGGTCGTCATCAAAAGTGGGGTCTCTCTTCCGAGGCTGTTGTTGCGTTTTCATTGGGGTGGTTTTTTTACGTGGCGGGTCCCAAACCTGACGCACAACCCTATGTAGGGGAAAGGCGAAAGCCTTCTCATTGTAGCTCGCTTTCAAACGGATATTCTTAGGTTACCTAGAGGTTACTTGGTCAAAAACCGGAAGTCGTGAGCTGCTTGAGTCATATGTAAAGGAATCGTTTGTGGCCAGTACCAAGTGAATGGCGATCAGAGAACTTTCCTCACCTGCGTGAACTTCTACACATGACTCCATCCACATTGGTCCAAGGAAATAGAACAGTTTCAGATTTCTACGCGAGCATACAGGGACAAAGCATTAGATACTTTTATAAGAGGGCTTAACGAGGATTTACCTAAACTATTAGGAATACGAGAGCCGGCAGACCTGCAGCAGGCTCTTCATCTCTGTTTAAAACTACAGAACCAAAACTTTCGTATGAACCATGCGTACAATGCAAAACCAGTACAGCCTCCAACCTTACCTCTAAGAAAGAATTTTCCACAGCCAGAAAGGCACCAATTTTCCCCCAGCTAGCACATTTACCCCAACTACAGCGGACAAACTGGTAACCAAGACAACAACAATATAACAATATTCACTACGATAATAGCCCCCAGACCTCCGAAACCGCAGCCACGTCCAGAGCCCATGGACGTCGACCCGAGCATACACTCTCGTCGCGTTAACTATATGAACAGACCCCAAGCAAATGAGCACTTTGGCAAGAGGTCACAATTTCCGAATCAACAGCGAAGGAAAGAGCAACGAACATTTCACATCAACAAAGCTTCAAAGGAATACGGACAATTTGGTGAACCAAGCGATATCCATTTTTTAGAATAATTAGCTCTTCGCTCCCCTTCTTAGAAGTAAAGGCGGAGAGCGGCAGAATTTTTAGTGGATAAAGGTTCCAGTAAAAATTATGTTAAGCCAGAGTTGGCAAAAAAAAAGAATCAAAAACGACAATCCCTTTCTTGCAAAATCTATTGGAAATTTAGAAGTCAGAGAACATACTTATGTTCAACTTTTTAACTTTAAAGATAAAATTTAATTCTATCTAATTCCGCTTCTCAAAACATTTGGCGGTATTTTAGGGAATGACACCCTTCGGGAATTTAAAGCCATTATATACACTGGCGGAAATTACATGACTATAAGTAACGGCTTTAAAGTTCACCTCAAGCAGCTCCCCTCACAGCGAGTGAACGCAATTAATATAGATGAGGAAAACCTCTCAAAAAATCAAATGCACACGATGGAAAACATTGTAAATAAATACCCTTATACAACAAAAGTCGGACGAATTCGGACAACATCCGATTCCCCTGTTTACACAAAATTCTTTCCATATCCTGCAGCATTGAAACAGGAAGTGGAATCTCAGGTAAAAAAGCTTTTAAGGGATGGTATAATTAGACCATCTAGATCACCGTACAACTCCCCAGTGTTGCTTGTACCAAAGAAGCCAGACGAGGCAGGAAATAAACAATACCGTATGGTCATTGATTATAGGAAATTAAACAAAGTAACGATCGCGGACAAATACCCAATTCCGGAAATTAAAGAGATAATTTCTCAATTAGGTAATAGCAATTTCTTCTCAGTTCTCGACCTAAAAAGTGGTTTTCACCAGATTCCATAAAAAAAATCTGATATAGAAAAAACTGCTTTCTCTATTAACAATAGGAAGTACGAGTTTACTCGACTACCATTTGGCCTAAAAAATGCGCCATCTATTTTTCAACGCGCATTAGATGATATATTAAGAGGAAATGTTGCTACGTGTCCATCGATGATATAATTGTTTTTAGTAAAACAGAAGAGGAACATTTCGGACATATTTATAAGGTGTTTGCAATACTAGAAAATGCTAATATGAAAGTGTACTTAGGAAAATGTAAATTTTTCAAAAAAGAGGTAGATCCAATCCAAAAAAAGTTGAAGCTATTTTAAACTTCCACAACCACAAAATTTAAAACAACTTCGCAGCTTCCTCGGCATGTCAGGGTGCTACCGGCGTTTTATAAGAAATTACGCTAAACTTGCAAAACCCCTAACATCCCTTTTAAGAGAGGAAGATGGTCGTACGTCAAAGAATAAATCTATTCATATAAAAATAGATTTGAATAAAGAAGCGATAGAAGCTTTCACGAAAATAAAAAATTCCCTAACCTCAGAGGATATCATCCTCACGTATCCGGATTACARCAAAGAATTTGAGCTGACCACGGATGCTTCCAACTTCGCCATAGGCGCAGTATTGTCTCAGTCAGATAGACCAATATCATTTTTATCTAGGACATTAAGCAAAGCGGAAGAGCATTATGCCGCAAACGAAAAAGAAATGTTAGCCATCATTTGGGCAATTTATTCATTTCGAAATTATATGTATGGATCGGCCAGAGTAAAAATATTCACCGACCATCAACCATTAACTTATGCGTTAAGCAACAAGAATGCTAATAGCAAGATGAAGCGCTGGAAGGCGATATTAGAAGAATATAGTTATGAAATGCACTATAAGCCAGGTAGAACAAACGTCGTGACCGACGCACTCTCAAGAATCCCACACCAAGGATCAGATTTCCATACGCTATCAATAGCAACAAATTCGGACGATAGCTCATCCCACAATTTAATACACTGCGTAGAAGCTCCAATTAACGCGTTTAAAAATCAAATATTTTTAAATAAGAATGTAACATCCACGTATGAGTTTAAAATAATATTTCCCACCTACTACCGTCATATAGTAACTGAGCCTGATTACTATGAATATAATTTAATTTCTATTTTAAAAAGATATTTAAATCCGTCCGTAATAAACTGTATCAAAACAGAGGAGCACAAGCATGGACAAGTTTCAGAAAATTTACCCCTTATATTTTGATAAATACAAGATTAGGTTTTCGCTCCAAGTAGAAGATATAAAAAACGAGGCATATTTGATATTATAAGGAAAGGACTGAAATACAAAGAAGGTACCATGGACATCAATGACGAAAAAGAAATTAGCGACGCACTTTCACAATTGCATGAAAGCGAAAGAACAGATGCGCAAAATATTAATAATTTATTATACTTTAGCAACCTTACGCAATCACGTGGACGATATTGGACAGATAATTTTTTCAAGCAAGTTAGGCATAATACCAACAGATATACTGACATCTACAAAACTGAATCTCATTACCGATATCGAAAGCTATAGCTACATAAAAACAGTGGTACTTTTCCAGAATAACACGATCATTATAACCATCCTCATACCCCAATACTCCGACAACATCCTATCCCAAATTAAAATTGAACCCCTTCCCAATATAAACAATAAATTATTAGTTTTAGACAAATATGATGTATTAATAGATGAGGACAATAATATGTATAATTTAGAAATTAAAGACAATCTATAAAAAAATTTAAATAGAAAAAAAGATCAATGTTTAAAAAATATTAAAATTCGAAGAAGCAGATTGTAAGCTCAGAATTTGCAATGAGGAATCTGTCAATGAGGTGCTACCAGGCACACTAATATTGAAAAACTTCCAATCAAAAATTACACAAAATTGTAATAAACAAAATATAAAACAAAGAGGAACCTTTTTAATAAAATTTAAAAATTTGCGAAATAAGCGTATTTAATAAATCATATGCTAATGTAAAGAAGGAAGTATATGAATCCATTATATTATCAAATGTCATAACTAAAATTAAAGAAAATATAAATTTGACTATTAAAGAATTAAGACTGGAAACATTGTATGTAAAACAACTCCAGCATGAAAACAACATTGAATTTTTGATAAATAAAAACGACAGTTCCTCAATAATTAGCTTATGTTCTGATGTAATAATAATTGTAATAACTATAATCGTTATAGCATTTTTGTATAAAAATCGTCAAAAGATATATTTGTCACCCGAATCTAGTACAGAGAACGTACTAAACGTGCAGAAAGGTCCTTTTTTGCAAATAACAACGGCACACCCTACGAGCAACACCGATTGGGGACTATCGTCTTAGAAGGGGAAGAGTTAACACAACATTTGTTACTCAAGGTGTGACCGAAATGCACAAGAAAGTGCATGGTCAGCGCCTGCACTACCTGTTGTGCAGCATAAGATTTCGTGGAAGCGAATCACGCCACTTATAATTATTTAAGTTAGAATTAAGTATAAATATTTTAGTTCGGTTAAGTGAAGTTGCAGTTTGAAAACTCAAATAAAGATACGCTATTATATACAGAGAACACAATAAAAAATGGCTTTATGTTATCTTTGTGAGAGGTGTGTTTTGTATACATGTTTCGTTGTCAAAAGTGAAATAAAATATAAACAAGCAAAACGAAATTTTTCGTTAGGAGTGTAATCATTGTCATGCATACATACATTTCTGTCTCTTCATATTCTCTGCTTCGGTATATATGCCATGTCATCATATGCCGTAAATACATACATTTATTTCTCTTCATATTCTCGGTTAGAATATGTGAGAGAATTGTAAAAAATGTTAAAATTGTGAGGCGAATTCTGACCTACAATGTTAACAAATGAGGCGAATTCCTTATTTGAATCTAACAAATGTTCGACATCGAACCTGCACCTTCTCTATAATTTACATTCTCTGGTTAGACGATGCACGGCCTTCAAGCCATACCTCCGTGCCCGTCGGAGTGAAGAGCGTGAGGTTTTTTCGTTACGGAATTTCTGAATTAGGCTCCCGCGCTTAAGGTCCGCAACAGAAGCTATGCAATAGCTTAAAATCCTATTTGGTAAACATTTAGTACTTCATTATTGATAATCATATTAGATTATTTTATTTCAAAAGTAATAACATATATTATATTAAATATTAAAATTCAAAAGAAAAAGAAAAATAAAAAATGTTATCGAGTTTATATTCAAAAACGGGACGCTTCGATTCATAATTAAACGAATGTGTCAAATAAAATATGTTGTTGGCACATTGCCAATTCGGAAGCGGCCATAAACTATAACTTACATGCTTTAAGTAGAATTAGACAGCACATCATCTAACACCTAAGTCTGCTCTTCTTAGAATGTAAGATGAAACTTTGTATCTAGGCTTAAGATATCCTAATGTAAGTAATGTAATGTCATGTTAAAGTCTTATATATACAATAGAATTTCAAAAAATATCTCATACTCACATTTTGATAATTACATCAGAAAATGACAAAACTTTCGGGCTGTTAAATGTTGATAAAATATTGCACGGAGATACCGTATAAAAATTTACAGCCAATGAAATTAATGTTGATTTTCTGTAGAAGGTGCTGTTCGATAAACTTACTGATTCCTGTGCCGATAACTTTTCTTGAAAAACATATGCACGCAGCAGAAGACAAAATTATATCTTTGTTGAAAAGATTTCCAAATGAGCATCAATTCGATACTTCATCGGTATTTCATTCAAACAGTTTGTAGTAATAGATGGCTGATCAAAAATATCGCACGTGGACTGCTATATATAGTTCTTTGAGATGCAAGGAAGAACTCTTGTGTTCGAACTATAAATTTGCAAAGCGCTTAGTACCCAATGCAAATTTGCACAGACATTTGATTTCCATTCCCGCCAGCTCGGTGGGATGTCCGAAGGTATGCGCACCCAAGTGCTTAAATCTTCACCGCCCACCCTCGTGCGGAAGGATGTGTTGAGTTGTTTTCACCTCATCTTCTTTCAGCTTCGACAGATAGGGATCCCCAGCCTTACTGCGTGGACAGCAATATGACAATGGCCCGATAAAAGCTACTACTAGAGAGAGAGACTAGCCTTACTGAGGACAAAGAGATCACCTAATCTTTGTCATCGATCGTGAGCCAAAAGGCTTTTGCGACAGCGCATGAACCGATTGTGTCCCAGCGCTGACCAAGCTTTCGGGAAGGCCAGCTATTAAATAGTAGACCGCAAGAAGATAAGGGAGCACCGATCCTCTACCTTGCTAGCTCATCAGCTTTGCAGTTTCCTACGATTCTGCTGTGGCCTGGACTCCATACCAGTCTTATCAAAAATGCACTCGATGCTATTGATAGCGAGGTTAAGTAGTCTTCAGCCAGCCCTGAACGCACTGCAAATGAGTTTAAGACTAGTATCGCCTTTCTTTGGGTTTACTCTGTAATGCGGTACGAATAAGAACATGTTCGCATCTTCAATTTTGGTACTCTAGAATTTTTACAATGACAGTGAATTTTTAAAATTTTGAATTTAGGCTTTCCCTTTCACATTGGGGGCACATTGCTTTGGTATAGCAAATGCCAAACAAGTGACGTACATTCGTAATTTTTGTGCCACGTGTTTGAAAATGTAAGTTTCAAATATAAATTAGTTGTTTTTATTGCTGCTAAAATCGTTATATATATATACATATGAACTATTTGTCTTAAATTTACAAGGAAGGACCGAAAACAAAACAACAAACTTAACCAAAGCAGTTTGAAATTCCCGTTGATTTCATGAATGCGCGTCCCGGTTTATCAAAAGGATCGCTTAAAGCACTATACACCAAAAGTACCTCTAATAATTTTTACAAAATTTTGGTTTCCCAATTAGACTCAGCCGTGGAACAATTGCGCGGCATTGCGAGGTGAAAAAAGGTAACTCCAATAATTGCACAAATAAATTATAAATGCAATCCATTAAAGTATTTTGCAGACTACAAGATTCACTTAAAGGCAAAAATCCGATGAAACAAAAAAAAAAAAAAAACAAAATCGGGAGCTGGAGGTTGTCGCTCACTTTTCAAACCCTTATGTTAGTTAGAGCAGAAAGTGAATGAGTTATTGTCAATAGAGGAATGGAATGAGTGGTGCTTGTCGTTTGGTGCAGCGATAAGCAAATGAGCGTAAACTCTACCAAACCAAATGCACAAAACAGTTAGGCTGTTCAGGGTAAGGTGGTTATCGGGTCATGTGTTTATTAAATTAACCGTGCGATTCTGTATCAAGTCTCTAAATTTGAGATTTTTGAGATTTGAGATTTTAAATTAGAGACAATTTTTGAGACTTGAGACGATTTTGCCTTTCTGTAAATATTACATTTCGTTATTCAGAGAGGTTTTTATACTTGAATGAAAATTGAAAATTGAATGTCGATAACAAATATTAAATTCTCTATAACTTAGTCAAAAGACATAATTATCAAGAAAAATAAAAATATTTGTTGACTTTGTTTCATAATATTAACGAAATTTATGTAAAATTGATTTATTTTTAACCTTTCGTGCTTGAGATGCTGGAAAAATATAAAAATACGACAATCGATTAATATCTCTGATGATCTCTATTCAGTATATTCAAAATGTCAGACAAGAGTTCTTTTTGGTTTTGTGACCTGCTAACTACCAGGTCTCAAATTTGAGGCAATATTTTGAGACCAAAGCTAGAGACTATTTAGTGAATAGAAACTAGTCACAAATTGAGATTTTACATTGGTTACAGAATCCCGCTACAAAAAAATAACCTCTATGCTCCGTGAACATCTTATGTTGAATGGTTATTTGCTTATTTGTACGCAAACAGCTGTTTATTGTTTACAATTTTAGTTCAATGAAATTCCTACTTATAGAATGCCTAAACGAAGTTTAAAAAGCAAAATAATTGAATTTAAAATAAGTTCTGCTATTCAGGAAATGGACTTTATTGAAGGTATGCGCTTGTTAAATAATCCGAATTTTAAGGGTTCAAAAGATTCTTTGTATAAAATTTGCAGAAATCCTGCGCCCTGAACAGTGTCACAATGCAATGGATGAAGTACTAGATGAACTGTTAGAGGATATAACATTAATCATGTGTAGTAGACGGAAATCCAATCGTCTTACACACATTCACTTGATGATGAGGGAGTCACAGCCAATGCGCCATTTTTGTAAATCATCCTCTTTAATAGTTATCCATATCCTTAAGGAATGCCAATCCTTAGACCTCCACCGATCCACCGTATTTCAACTTCCTGGGGTTGACAGCATTGTTATTGATGGGTAAGCCATACATAGTATTAATTGCCTGTCGCTTCGCATTGAGCTTTCGATTCCCATTGTATTTCGTATCGCTGTACAGAGTAAGTCCCCTTCTATCTAAGTGGATGGTCATTTCTCTGAAGGAGGCTGCACTCCGGAGCTGTAAATCTACTACTACCTTAATGGCTGCAACCTCGGCCTGGAAGACACTGCAATAGGGAGGAAGTCTGAAACTGGAGTTCATAGAGAGCCCTCGACAGTAAACCCCTCCACCAACCTCTTTCCAAAGATTTGACCCATCCGTATAGAAGCTGATTGCACCACTCCTCTAATGACTTCTTCCTACCCCCAACTCCTTCGCAGGTATATGGGTAGAAAAGGAACCTTCCGACAATGTTCACGGGAAATATGTTCAGAATGGCGTTAAGTGCCATGGTTGGGGTGGACCTTAGAGCAGTAATCTTTTCCCTCCACCTCATAAGAACACCATAGAACATAATGGGTTTCACTATGGTATTGTAGAGCCAGAAAACCACTTTTGGTAAGAGACCCCACTTTTTTCCAATGGCTCCTCTACAGCAGTACAAGGCAATCGATGTCTTTGCGCGTTGTTCCAATAACTCTGCCGCACAGAAGAGTGAGACCTCCGGCAAGACGTTGTTAAAGGCTCTCTCAATATCAAGGATACGATAGTATGCAGGATAGTACTGCAAGGCACTGACTTGCCTTTATAATAAGCATGTCGCATAGATGAGTGTCAACTAATTGCAAGACAACAGCCTGTAGTAGCTGCGTTGGTATGATGTCATCTAGTTCTGGAAACTTGATCGGTTTGAAGGAACTGATCGCCTAGGTCAAGTTGCGTTCTTCCAGAATACCAAACAAAGACCAATCGTCTTACAACGAGAGATATCCCCTTTGAGGACGTGTTGCACCGGAAGTGGGCGTCAAGAAGCATCCGAAGTGTCTCCTCGCTGCTCAGGGCCCACTTTCCGTTTCCGTCTTTAACCCGTAGATACGGGGTTTTTTGCGAGAATACGCCACAATCTAAAATACTTATTGTAGTCCTTCAGTTTTTCATGAAGTCGTCTTTGCTTTCCGTAACTCGGAGTTGAATATTGCAAGTCCTATTTTATAGAACGCCCAGTCGTTTGCAGGACGCTCTGATTTTTGAAAGTTCTATAGTCTAACAGATAGGTTTATCCCTACCCTTTGGTGTTTTCAGTGGACAGAAGCTCTGCAGAGCAGTTTTGCATGCTGACCTGAAGACTTCGAACCACCTGTCCACCGAGTCGGTGATGACCAATAAGTCGACCCGCGGCGTGCGGGGAAGAGTTTGCYAGAGCTTCTTACGGTGCATTTCCGAGAGAAAGGGTGCTCCAGCTCCTCCATTTTGAGTTCAGTGGACCAATCCCGTTTGAGGTCTTTTCAGTTCTTCTTCGTTACGCCTCTGGCAAGGTCTTCCTCAACAGTAAGGGAAGTGGTTCCACATCATCGTCGTGCAGCATGTACGTAGAAATTAACCAGAGATTTTCGGCGTCATACCAAAGTTTGGCGGTAATTTCGTCAGTGTCTCATAGGTGCGCTCCAACCGCTCATAGAAGACATCTTTGATCAAATTCGTCAGAGGCACTTTCTCAATTAAGGGACCGAATATTCCAGGTGTATGTTCTTAAATCGTAATCCTTAATACGTTTGCAGTGGTCGTCATCAAAAGAAGGCTCTCATCCGATGCTGTTTTATAATTTTCATTGGGGGTGTTTTTTTACATGGCGGGTCCCAAACCCAGCGCACAACCTTGRGAACGGATGTGCGCTTTTGGACTTTAGCTCTCGTTTAAACGGATGTTTTCTTGGTTATCCAGAGGATACTTAGTCTAAGACACAAAGTCGTGAGCTGCTTGAGCCATACATATAATAATCATTTCTGACCACTCCAAATACGAATATTCTTTCAAAGACTCATTCACTTCAGCCTTAACTTTTTTTTTTCTACCGACTGTGAGGTCCCTTGCTCTAATATACATGTTTCCTGTTCCCTAGACTGTAAATACACTTGTACTCGCATATGCGCTTCCTGCTCTTCCAACTATGCGGACACTTGTTCTGATGTACAAGCTTCTTACTCATCTTCATTTAAATTGCTTGGAGTTAACTCTTTCCCTCTTAAGGTCCGTATCCAGCTCATAAACAATTGCTCAAGAAAAAAATCCTTATTTCTTGAGCTGTAGTCAAGTAATTTTGACAGCTGGTTACGCATTGTGAATGATCCACATAAGAAGAGCAAGAGAAAATAAACAAATTATATTTGTAAGCATATAAATATTTGCATTGCGATTTAAGGAGTATGTATGGATAAAGATTGGTAAGTTTTATATAAAATTTCAAAGTGAACTATATTTCATAATAATGATTTTAATTAATTGTAGGATGAAATTCATGATTACTTTGAATTGTAGTGCCATGATGGCTGCCATGGAAGATGCTGAATTCCAAAAAAAGAAAAGCCTAGAAGGCGAGATATTGGGTGAGTCCATACTTTAAGGAACGAAACGACAAGGGAAGGTTCGTGTCCGATTTCGAAGCCTTGCGAAATTGTCCAGATTTATTTGWTGAAAACTTTTGCATGCCACCACCAGGGAAGCGTAGAACTTGGGTGACTTTCCAGCATTATTTCTTGCTTATTTAGTATATTATCAAATCGATTCCATGTGTGATTCCTATGGGTTTTTGTTGGGTTCTGAAATATAAAGCAAAACATTAATAAAATTATAAAAATCTAAATTTATATGTCTATTTGTAAAAATACATTATAAATTACAAATAACTAAAATTCTCATAATTAGGTAAAAATAAAAATTTTCTCCATATACACATATAATATGTGAGTGTTATAATCATGTGAGTGTTGTAAGTCGGTTGTACTTAGTAGCGACACATTAGAATATTCGCCGATGTTTATTGGCTATAGAATAAATTAATTGTTGGTTTGGCGAACGTTCAAATTATGCAGATTTACTTCCGTTTGTGGGATACATTCATCAAAAATGCCATTTCCTCCGCAAACTCCCAGTCAACGAGTTCCGAAAATGGTGTAGTTTCCATAGCTTCCCCACCAGCGCTTCCATTTTTGCACCTATGACCAACCCTAACATGGTAGTGATAGCTCTCACGCATACTATTCTGATTTGCAGATTTGCATTCATTCACTAAGACATTTATTAGAAACAATAAAACCAAGAATACAAAACATAAATTAGCTCACCACTTTTTTCAAGAGCATTGCTTATACGAAGCCAGGCTTGATTCACAGCATTTTTATTGCAAGGCAACGTGGTACTCGCTTTTTATAAAAAAAAACACAAGAAAAACGTTAACTTCGGTTGCACCGAAGCTAAATACCCTTCACAGGTGCATTTCTCTTAGTAACTTTTGTGTTCAGTTTATATGGAAGCTATATGCTATAGTAATTCGTTGTGAACAATTTTTTTGGAGATTATATTGTGCCTTAAGCAATAATCCATACCAAATTTCGTGAAGATACCACGTCAAATGTGAAAGTTTTCCATACAAGAACTTGATTCCGATTGTTCAGTTTCTATGGCAGCTACATATATGCCATAGCTMACCGATCTGAACAATTTCTTCGCTGTCTTAGAAAATAATCTGTACCAAATTTCGTGAATATTTCTAGTCAAATGTGAAAGTTTTCCATACAAAAATTGATTCCGATCATTCAGTTTGTATGGCAGCTATATGCTATCGTCAACCGATCTGAACACTTTCTTCGGAGATTACGTTGTTGCATTAGAAAATAATCTGTACCAAATTTCGTGAATATATCTTGTCAAATGTGAAAGATTTCCATACAAGAACTTGATTCCGATCATTCAGTTTGTATGGCAGCTATATGTTGTAGCTGTCTCTTATACACATCTAGATGTGTATAAGAGACAGGCTTCATGTAGAGAAAATGACGTTTGCAAAATTTTAAAACGATATCTTAACGGACATGGCTAAATCAACTCAGCTCGAATACTGATCATGTATATACTTTATAGGTCCTCCGATCCTTCCTTCTGGGTGTTACAAACTTCGTGACAAACTTTATACCCTGTTCAGGGTATCAAAATTTATTAAAATTAGTACTAGATTTCTTCAGAGCTGTATACTAGCACAAGAAAATTATGAAGTTTTCACATTTCTTTAGAGATGGATACTGAGCTTTAATTTCGAATATCCTCGTTCGATGGCATTGTGTGAATTTGGTGTGGCAAATCTATGAGTGTAGAAATACAATTTTCTCTAGGAAGTGGAGCTGCTCTCTTTGACTGTGGTATACTTTGAAACCACCACATGCGAGTATTGTCACCGGTATCACATTAATGGAGTAATCGGTTTTACTTTCTATGTTCACTACTGCCATTCACAGTGAGATTTCCAGAGAATACAGAATTGTCGACATTGGATGCTGATTAGTTAAGTTATTAAAGATGTATTGTGGTGCCGAATTACGAAGATTAATTTTCTATTTTCATACTGGTGTAAAATTAAAATTCTTTATTAGGTTTTCACAACTTTTCCAGTCTCTGTTATGATTGTGATATTATTATATTCCTCCTTTCCTTCCAATATATGTATGTATGTATGTATAGGTGATAATTTGTTACCCATTCGCTTATTTTTATATATATTGGTTATATTGAATGTGGCTTGACCTGTGGTTCCCCCTTATTATGATAACGAATATCTTTTTTGCAACCTTTCCATAATTTCTTTCCTATCGTTTTTCAAAGCAAATAAAAGCCTTTCTCTATAGTAGCATGAATAGAATTGTAGTATATGTCTAATAAATCTTAGAACAATTAGAAATAATTTTCTTCTTTTAAACATCTCATGATTTTTATTAATGTAGAATGAAATTGTTCAATTTGGACATTTGCGGAGCTATCCATCCTATATTATATACTAAACTAGCGGCTCAGTACGTGCTTCGCTACATATTATACAAAGTTAAGGCAATGGAAAGGTTTTTAAGGTAAAGAAAAATTTTGCGAGTTTATTTCTTAAATATGGATTACGTTATTCAAAAATTGAGGGTTACTTTCACACATGTTCTAATTTTCTTGGCACACTTCTACTCACCACAGTTTCTGATCGTCAGCGAGCACTCTTGGGCCCATCTTCGCGCACACCTTGAGAATGTTCAAGTGCTCCGTCTTAATGTCATGAACCCTAAATTTTGATAAATTTAACATATGGGCAATTAATTGAATACTAAGCTTGCGCACATGAGTTCGGTGTTTGTCGAAGTCGCAGGTGTCCCAGCACGGTGCCACCAAAACACACCACTTCTTGCTAAAGCAACATCTGCTTAAGCTCGCTTGTCCTCTTTCGAAACCTAAATTAGGTTTGGTAAGCTGTGCTCGGTCTTATGTTATCAAATTACAACGAAAAGTGGCGTTACTTTTTATATATATAGATGTGTATACTATATTACTACATCTTATGTGTTTGATTGTTAAATTGAATTTYAACATTCTGATTTCTTTATCTGAATTACAAGATATTTGACTTCAAAGTTTAATAAAATTGCAACATTTCCACAATCAATTTCACTACATTTAACACACTTCAAATGAATTAAATTCAACTTTAAACAAAATACACATTTTACACTTTTTGTAGGTTTTTAAACTAAGAAATCTATTTCTAAAAAAATATTTTTTACATTCGTTCTGAACATCATTTGTGTGCTAACAACTATGAGGAAATGGGGAGCTGTCATATTTTAATAAGCAAATTGGAACAATTCGCCGAAATTCCTCTTTTTAGTTAAAATTCTTCTTCTTTTATTACCAATCCTAGTTCTAATAAAAATAAGCTTCTATAAATTATATTTCAAATTAAAATGAGCATAAATAATCTTTCTATGCATATGAATATTTTCTTTTTTAAATTTAATAAACCAATAAGTGTAAGTATAAAGAAACGAGTACTACGTGGAAGTACTTTAGTCACCCCAGGAATTTGCTCGAAAAAGGTTATTATATAACAAATATAAATCACATATTATTCATGTATATGGAAAAAGTGTTCACATAGTGAATGATGGCTTGAAAAATGTTGGAAAGTTTTTTTATATTTAACAAAGAAAAAAATTACGTGAAAGTACAAACAATGAAAACGCTGTCGCTGTTGAAAAACCCTTCATATTTGGTTTTTAAGATGTGGCCACGGTCGTTTCCTCATAATTGTAAACAATTCAACAACCTTTTCATCTATGAGTGTGCAAGTGATTTTTAAATGAATAAATTTAGCTAAGAGAAAATTAAATAAAGTATATAATTTAATATACAAAGTGAAAAATTGGGAAAAATTTAATTGAAAATCCTGGGTTGTATATGTTTGAAGAATTCGTCGATTGTCATGAGAAATACATTTTTGTCTGTAACAAAAATATCTATATGACTAATTAGTCCGGCAGATTTAGTATAGGAGTTATCTGATTCGTTTAATTAATTTTATCGTTTTTGTGTGCTCTAAAATGTGTTTTATTATCTCATTTTCATGATCACTTTCCTAGGGAAAATCGACTGCTTCTTTTCTAGTGTAACGAACTCTGGAACCGCTAAAATATACGGAATATATTTTATAAATTTACCTAGAACTTCGTCATTTGCTTTAATGTAATATCTGATGATTATTATTTATTAGACACATTACAAAATATTATTTGAACATGGTGTACTAGCTACAGCGGCCTTTGACGCCTATCTTATGTGTAAATTTAATTAAATTCGCTGTTTTATCTACAAGTTTTTTCCACTAATTCATATAGATTCAAGGTTATAGATTTGATTTGTTGTAGACACGGTGGAAAACACGGTTTTCTTCATATAATGCGCAGCGACGAATAGTAGATGAAACTTTATAAGTTCGCTTCGATTTGATTGCATTTGTGAAACCTATACATATGTACATATATAAACGTAAGTTTGGGGTGGTGTTGAGTTTTGGAATTAAATTTGCAATTGTTTCAAACATTATCCTCTATCCTCTATTTATGGTAATTCTCCTTCTGCAAAAATACATCTTCTCGTTGAAGTGGGGAACGTTTAAGCTAGCATTGACACTCCATTCATAAATGGGGAGATCGTATTCCAACTTCAAGAGGATTAAAGCTCTGGTTGTACTTTGCATTTATTAATATGAAGATAATAAGACACCCGACGAGTTTCCCCAGTTTTGTATGTCCTGAAGGACGTTGAGAAAGATATGCTTTATGTTAGTCTCTTTTATTTTGGAATACATTATCGCATCGTCTGGATAGATAGATACATATAAGCAAGTTTTTATGATACAGTACAACTGACTTAAGTTTGTTTGTTTAAATGCGATAATAAATAGGATCATTGGATTAGAAAGTGAATATGGTTTTGACAGAGTGTTGTTGGTTAGTACTCTCGCTTGGTCGGTAAGTCATAAATTCCTTTATCGAGTTAGAGACGCTAGGCCCAACCCGTCCAGAGATGAAGGAGCATCCGACACGAAGCGATGTATTTGTAGATTGATTGCTCATGCATTAAAGGGATATAGGTCTAAAGCTGTTTATGGCGTGGGTGGGTTTTTGTGGTTTGGGAATAGATATGATCACTGATGTGGTCCACGTATATGTTTATTTCTTATGGTGCAGTATATCATTAAAAAACTCAATGAGCTTGTGTTTGGTGTCGCTCCTGAGATTTTTTATCATAGGGTAGGAGGTTTGATCGAAACACGGGATTTGACCCTTTGTTCCTGAGTAAGTAATATCGACTTCGAGATGTTTGGCCGAATGTGCAATATTCTCTGGATGATAACTTAGTGATAATATGACAGTTTTATTAGAAATGTATTCCGAGGAAAAAATTAGTAGGTAATTTTAATAATTAGACCATTTCTTACAAAATGCTTCGACATATCTATAGATGATGTGAGGAGTATTTGGTTGACTTTTATAAATTTAAATGGAGTTTTGTGTGCCGATTAGACTTTTGAGTGCACTACTCTAGATTGCTTTGGTTAATATGACAACGCTTTGGACGATATTGGAATAATTGAAATTAATCGAATTGTTCAGTAGTTCGTTTTTAAATTTCACCCAGTTAGCAGCATTTCTGTTATATTTCGGTGTAAGTGTGAGTTTTTTGATTATAAATTGTGTAGTAAAGTAAACGACAATTAGATAGTAATTACTGGTAAAGGTAAATTAATGATGAGAACATGGCTAGGTCAACATTTGTAGACGTCTTATGAGTTGAAAAGTAAGCAGCCCAACCATCTTTAAGAAGTGTGAGGTTGGCTTTCCCTAAAACGGTTTCAATGCTCTCACCCCAAGAGTTGGTTGAGGAAGATGCTCATAGAGTACTTGATGCGTTGAAATCGTCATTGAGAATTAAAAGGTATTTTCAAATTAATTAATCGTATACTGAAAAGTTTTGACCGGGGGAAATGTATTTATCTTTTTTTTATTTTGGTGTGTAAGTATAGTTGAAATCTAGTAAATAGAATGTTCGATTTTTGCGGAATATGTTTGTTTGGAGTTTACGCTTTACTAAGAATTCAATTCCTTATTTGTATGTGGAATTATAATTTAGATTTTTAAAATAACCAATATATGGTTTTGGAAAGATAATGTTGTTAGTGAATAGTATGTGGGTTTCCTCAATACTGATACTATCTGGCTTTTTCTTTAAATAGTAAAAAAGATTTTGATAATTGTTAATGAATCCCTTCATATTCCATTGCAATTTATTAGTCATTAAATAGAGAGCAGAAAAGGAGTTGCACGACGAGAAGATCTGGTAATTCAATTGTAGTTTTTTGATATTGTCTCTTCTTGTTGATTTGATTACTTGGTTTTTAATAACGATTACTGGAGCATTGACAAATGATATTGAATTTTGTGATGAACTTTCGGCACTATGTTGGCATCGTGTCCTTTCAAAGCATCAGCAACGTTATTAGTGGTATCTGGTTTGAATTTTAATTCATAGTTGTAACGCTATAAAAAATGTCCTTATGATTCAAGAGCCCATATTATGACAAACATTTATTTCTCATTTAATGCGTAATGCTCTTTGCTCTTATTAAGCGTTCGAGAAAAAATATGATTGGTTTMTCATCTTAAGACAGGATTGCACTTATGATATGATTTAAAGCGTCTGTTGTCAGTTGAAATTCTCCGGATAAATCAGGATTGGTTAGTAGACCATCTTGTGACATCACCGAATGTTTCAGTTAGTAACAGTTTTGATTGCTTAAAAATCAATATGATTAAATTTGAACCTATTTTTCTACATGGGATGCATTGCCCTCTGAGAAGCGGGGTCAGGAACGAGATTAGCATAATATTTTATGAAGCGCCTATAAAAACCACTCATACCAAGAAACGACCGATGATTCTTAAGGTCTATGGGAACGGAGTTATTGCATTTATTTTATTTATATAAGCGGATATATTATTAAGATTATGGATGATGGGTTTGTTAAAAAAGAAAAGGCGGTAATATACATGGGTCCTTTTATTCCCTCTTGTGTGGAGTCAGATTTTGTGATTGTGGTTAGTGTGTGGTTAGTGTACTTATGTGTAGGTGTCGGTGTGTGGTGCTCTCATGAATAGTGTAGAATGTGGATTGCAGCGGTGATATGGTGAGTGTGGTGAAGGTTACGTGTCTAAGTCGCTGTTGTATGTTAGTGTGCTATATTTGTTGATGTCGGTGGAGGATGCTCCTTTATACATCCCAACCTCCCTCGGCGAGTATTTAGTCTAGTAGCTTCTGAAGCCGTTTTAGGGTTGCTACCGCGTTGCTAAGGCCTTTTGGACGGCGAGACTGCGGTATAGACTGTTATGATGACGAGGGGCATGTTGGCGACCGGTGTCGAGCTCGGCCGTACGGTGTAGCAGCGTATGGTGGTGAGCCATGTATATTTGCACTGATAGCCTGTTGTACGCTCCTGCGTAAGATAGGAGGAGCCAGGTAATTTAGGCAATGGCCATGTGCCAGTGTGGTAATCGATGTCGGCGGCGACATAAAGCGCATTAGAGTTGTGGTGGTTTCGGAGCCAGTTGAAACTACTTGGGAAACTGTGATAGCGATGGTTGTTCGCGGCGTTGCTACTGGTTTAGTTTTATAGCGCGGAACATTAACGGCCGTGCGTACAGTGGGCTCAAGTGCAGTTGGCATATCGGCATCCACAATTATCTAATTATCTAAAAATTTTATTTTAATTATCATTCATATGGGCGTTGGTGCCACGTGATGTGGCACGATTGAATCGTCATATTGATCGRCGAGATTGGGTAGAAAAGAGACAATCGTCATTGATTAAGACATAGCGGACACATTTTGCATCGGTATCTTCTGTGTAGATCCTTTAAATAATCTTATTTCTATTTCCGCAATTTCTGGTTGCCAGCTAGGTTTTTGAAATGAAATTTGAAGTTTTTACTGCTGATTCCCATAAACCACCCATACGAAAGTGCTTGGAGGTATAAAATGCCAATTGATACTTTGGGGAGCGCATATTTGGACAATGTCAGGTGAGAGTTGTTATGAAATCCACAAACAACTACATAGCCTTTTATGAGGGCAGGCGGGCGGAAGTGCTGCCATAATCTGCGTTCGCATTTTCTGCTTATGCGCAGTGCAGATCTCGCATATAAAAATGATGGAGGGGTTTGCTACATCTTGAACCAATATCAGCAGGATTGTCAGCGATGCTGCGGGTTCGAAAAGTTTTGGCACTGAAGATAAATTCTGTATCTCTGGCGGATATGGACTCAGTCATGTATGAAAATGATGCCTAATGTTTCCGTTGTACTTACCTTTTCGAATATAAAAACATTAGTATCCAACAAATTTTCTTTTGGTATATATTTTAAGATATTTATATACTTATATTATATCATATATTTATATCGGGTGATTTTTTTGAGGTTAGGATTTTCATGCATTAGTATTTGACAGATCACGTGGGATATCAGACATGGTGTCAAAGAGAAAGATGCTCAGTATGCTTTGACATTTCATCATGAATAGACTTACTAACGAGCAACGCTTGCAAATCATTGAATTTTATTACCAAAATCAGTGTTCGGTTCGAAATGTGTTTCGCGCTTCAGCGATGAGGCTCATTTCTGGTTGAATGGCTACGTAAATAAGCAAAATTGCCGCATTTGGGGTGAAGAGCAACCAGAAGCCGTTCAAGAACTGCCCATGCATCCCGAAAAATGCACTGTTTGGTGTGGTTTATACGCTGGTGGAATCATTGGACCGTATTTTTTCAAAGATGCCGTTGGACGCAACGTTACGGTGAATGGCGATCGCTATCGTTCGATGCTAACAAACTTTTTGTTGCCAAAAATGGAAGAACTGAACTTGGTTGACATGTGGTTTCAACAAGATGGCGCTACATGCCACACAGCTCGCGATTCTATGGCCATTTTGAGGGAAAACTTCGGAGAACAATTCATCTCAAGAAATGGACCCGTAAGTTGGCCACCAAGATCATGCGATTTAACGCCTTTAGACTATTTTTTGTGGGGCTACGTCAAGTCTAAAGTCTACAGAAATAAGCCAGCAACTATTCCAGCTTTGGAAGACAACATTTCCGAAGAAATTCGGGCTATTCCGGCCGAAATGCTCGAAAAAGTTGCCCAAAATTGGACTTTCCGAATGGACCACCTAAGACGCAGCCGCGGTCAACATTTAAATGAAATTATCTTCAAAAAGTAAATGTCATGAACCAATCTAACGTTTCAAATAAAGAACCGATGAGATTTTGCAAATTTTATGCGTTTTTTTTTTTWAAAAAGTTATCAAGCTCTTAAAAAATCACCCGATATAAGTCTTTGGACTTTCACAAAAGTTAGTATGTACATATGTGAAATATTTAATTTTTACTATAAATGCTGTTTTTATTTCCAAACCGTCCATTTATTATCTTAATTTGTATTATTTAAGTATATCATATGTCTATGGGTATACCAGCATTGGGAAATATCCATCAATATGTAAATACAATTCGCATTTAGGATAATGCACGAAAAGGGAAATTGAAAATATGCAGTATTCATGTGTATTCTGTTTTGAGGATATATTTATATGTATGTTTGTATTAGTTCTTTTTATTCTGCCTTTTGCTTACTTTTTCCATTCGCAGCTAATAAGCTGAAGCGGTATTGCCAGAACAATTTGCAAGTAAATCCCTCTCACAGAATAATATGCTGAAGTGCTATTACTAGAATAATGTGCAAGTAAATCCCCTCGCAATTAAGCGGTATTTCCAGAATGATTTGCAAGTAAATACATGATTTCTGTTTTTTCTTTTGTCAAATTTATTAGTTAAATGTATAAGTATATATACGTATTTTAGGAATTTGTTTATATCGGTACTTGAATTTACCGCCGATACAGAGCCTTTACTATTCGTTTTTATTAAGCGGACTTAATTGATATCGGTTCTAGATATAATGTTGACCGTTGGTGTTAACCCTGCCAGCCAAAAGTGGTGAAAAACTAGTGAAACACCAGGTTTTCAAACCTTCAAAACTAATGAAAAAAGCGGTGAGATAACTTTTTTGTTTACACGTAC
This sequence comes from Bactrocera latifrons, assembly GCF_001853355.1. Classification (NCBI taxonomy): domain Eukaryota; kingdom Metazoa; phylum Arthropoda; class Insecta; order Diptera; family Tephritidae; genus Bactrocera; species Bactrocera latifrons. The sequence continues at coordinate 63,645 of NW_017537320.1, forward strand.
ATATAGTATACCTATGTGTGATCTCTATTGCGTTCATTTAGCAGTGTCATATAAAAAAAAGTATATCTGAGCCGCACTAATATCCTCAATCGACTGCTGATGCAGGGTTGAATTTTCTGATTTAAATTTGAACTTTTTATTTGTTATTTATTAATATCCCATTTCTACTGAATTAATTTTAATTGTATTATTACTAATAATTCTTATTAACAAAATCACAGTTTTACATAAATATTTATTATACATTGTATTTATTTTGAAAATTCTTTACTTATTCTTCCAAATCAACATGACATGCGTCTTTCAATCGTTTTTTATTACCCTTTTTGATATTTTCTTTAGGCACTATTGACAAATATGTTTTGTCATTCACACTCAGCAAAAATAATTTTTTCTGGGTCATTTTAGCACAGAATTAAAAGTGGAACTTTCTTCATATTAATCTGAAATCTTTTGTTTGGTTAGGAACAACTGAAATTTTTTAACATTTTTTAAATATTGACGTAAATTGCACCAAGTCGTTCCATACGTCTGCAATACTGAACCAAAATATCATGACTGCGTGATCTGTTAACCAAAAAATGATTGTAGGAGGAAGAATAGAGTTTGTAATAAATACATATGTGTATATATATAAATGGTTATTTTAACTTTAAAACTTAATCCAAAAAGTTACTAAAAGTAGAAAGGGGAAATAGAACTATTATGTGTCACCATGTAAATTTTGGAAAAAAATTTGCTTTATTTGTTTATTTATAAGGAATAAGGTAACGAATATGATAGGCTGTGAATAACCCATAGGTAACCATAGTAATAACTAAACAATTGGATATTTGTTAAAGTAAAGAGTAACGGAGAGCTTTCCATATAGTTGGAAAATTAGAGCAGTAAAATATATGTACCATTTGCGCAAACTCAATGAGAGAGAATTAGTAGGATAACCGCACCGACATGTAGTGGAAAATCACATAACGATTGCAGTAATTAATGATAACCTATCTGTAACCAGTTTCATATCTTTTATTGCGGAATGGGATAGCTGTCTGAAATATATACTTATTTTTTCCAGAAGCGTTTAATTGTTTTTGGCATTATCCTAACATGGCGACCATGTCTTTAACTTATTTATATTTAGTAAATCTGTTTATTTTAGCTTTCTTCTTAAATTAAACTTAAAACTGTTTCTAAATAAAACTTATTTAGTTTATTAAACTATTTTATTTAAAATAAACAAAAATAAATATTTTTTTTGGCATTTGTTAATATCAATATTGTCCTCCGCTCCTTCACCTGGGATTGTTCTTTTCGACTTCACTATCCTAATGCCTTCTGAAGGCATTTCCGGTTTCCTCCCAGAGGGCGACTGCGAACTCGTGCCACGGACGTTTTTTATTTTCTTAAAACCTGTTGTTGCCTAGTATAATAGTTTTGTTCACCTAACGGCTGTATATATCATCTAAAACTGAGCGAGATAAATAGGGTTATGTATATATAACGGTTGTATATATCATCTAAAACTGAGCGAGATAGATAGGGTTATGTATATATAAGTCATCAGGATGACGAGAAACTTTGAAATCTGGTAGATTCTCTGTCTGTCCGCCCGTCCGTCCGTGCAAGCTGTACCTTGAGTAAAAATTTAAATATCTTAATGAAATTTGGTATGCAGGTTCTTAGTACAAAAAAATACGAGTTCACACAAATCGACATTAACCGAAAACCTATGAAGTGCCATAGCATACTGAGCACTAAATTAAGATATACCCTGTAAGATGGCACAGGGGATTGTAGTAGTAAGGGGCATCTGTGGTGAAATTTTTTGTAAAAGGGGCTCCACCTTTTAATGAGTTTAATGTACATATCTCATAAACTATTAAAGCTACAACAATCAAATTTGTTCAGCGCAAATATTATAAGATAAATAGATACTGTTAAACTAAATAAATCAATAACTAAATACTAAATTTTTTTCTCGAGCTGGTTTTTGATAAATTTCCATATCAACCGATCGATCGATTTCGACAAAATTAGTATGTATTATTTTTTTCATATGTAATAGACAAACTCGGACAAGAGATACGCCTACTTCCCATATAGCACATCTTTAAATTCCACTTGATTCCTTCACTTTCCAGTACGCGAATCAAGAAGTAATTAATATGACGTGCTAAAACTTTGCACTAATAATTCCTTTAAAGTATGTCACATTTTGATCAAAAATTGTCCAAACCTAAAAAAAAGTGTTCAAAGCACTCATTTCAAGGAAACATTTTTTTGGTATGCGGCATGATAATAGGTAATGGATACAAAATAGGAAATGGAGCAAATTCTGGCCTTCCTCGTTCACACAGTTTATCGGCATAAATTGTTCTTGTTTTTTTTCAGGTTTGCGGGCGTTGTTCATTTTCATGATCTGCTCGTGGATGTAATAATAGCTCACATTTAAATGAGTGGAAGTAACTTGAACATCGACTTATATATGCGCTTAAGATGAAGAGTTAAGTTATGTATCTAAGAAATGTATCTGCTTTTTTCGTTTCTCGTACAACAAACGTTTTCCGAAGTTCGAAAAATTTCGGAAGTAATTGCAACTTATATATATATATTTTTTTTTTTATGAATTTGCACATGATCGAAACCAATGCGTTGCTCTCGTCGATTCTCTATACATAAGTATTTAGTCGAAAAAGTGAACAATTTGTTGCTGTGCAAAAGAAAACACGTACAACTTTTGATCACGTGAAAATTTGTATGACTGTATTTGACTTTAAAAAAATTTTCAATATTTTTGGGAACACTCCTTTTTTCAGTCACAATATTGTTAAATACAATCGAAATCGGTTCGGTCTGTTAGCAGAAGGTAAATGTATTCCGCAGTTGAAATGGTCATTAGTATCTTAATACGTATAGTCCCAGTGGAGGATTCAGAGGGGGAAAGAGGGGCAAAATCCTTGCTCGGTGCACGAATTGCAGATACTTCCTCTTGGTGCACCGGCAAAACAACACACACGCAGAAAATTATGTGCAATGGCTGTGAAATATATATATCAGACCAAAACCCTTGTTTATTCTCGTGCAATGACACGTAAAAAATGATTGCAACCCTGCGCTAGCTGTTATTTTACTCACATATTTTGACGTTAAATTGTTGAAGAAGGTAAATTTTAAATATATTTTATAGTTTCTATTTAAATAATAAAGATTTGTTACAGTTTTTACCTAAGAATTAATGCAGAAGGTGCGCAAATTCGCAGTAGCCATGCACATGAATGACCGAATCAGCCGTTCATATATCATTACCAATGGGTGCTTTCGTGCCCTTGTATATTTCGATGTAGAATTTTTGCAATCTGCAATCTTGCAAGAGCAACAAAATCCGCCTAATGTGTTTTATCAATTTAGTGGTATATGATATTAGAAGGTCGATTTGAAAATTTTCCACAATGAATTAAAGTGCATAAAACCTACTGTATTTAATATAATAATCTCCATGTTCTAAGTAGTTGTTTATTTCCTCCTCAAGAACTATTTCTGGATCCGCCCCTAATATTTACGTATGGTGATGGAATTTTTTGTTCAATGGTGAAGAAGAATAGTTTGTTATAGAGTTTGTTTAGAGATGGCAGTAGAATGGAAGTACAGAACATTTAAAGGAGTACTACCAACATGCTGATTTTGAAAGGGCAACGCTAGAGGAGGTAAAAGCAACATAAGAAGCAGTTGAATCGGGACACTTCAAAAGTAAGTACATAGTATGACGACATTTTTGTTGAGTTGCGTTATTTTGCAGCAAAACTCTGTTATTTACTAAGCAACTAACATCCACGTAGGTTTTATTAGAAAAACAACCTATTTCGGCACAAGTAAACATGCCTTATCAGCAACATTATTTGAAACACCTGGTTTAATTTTGCTGGCACATTAAATATGTGGATGTGATTTTTAATATTATTTAAATCTTTATACTTCTGTATGCAATAATTTGTTCGTCAATGTCGTTAAAGTATTAACATTATTTGATTTTTTAAACCCTTATTTAACATTTTCAGTAACGATACTTTTATGACAGCCAGGTATAACAGAATCCAACCCATACAAATTAGTTTTCTTTGGTATCAAATAAATTAAAATGAAATATTTTATACTATGGCATATTTGCAAGGGCGCAATTTTCGCCAAAATAATCTTTACAAAATATTTATTTTTTTAATTAACTTAATAATCACCAGTTTAGCCTAATTAGCGATTAACAATATTTCATTTTTTAAACATAAATTTCAGGGCGGTGGCGCCTGGTGCATTGAGGCTCCTCAGAAGACAAAATCCTGATGTGCCGATGGGGGATTGAGGGTGCTGAAGGTCACCAACTGCGATAAGCACGATGGTTGCCAAAACTACTCCCTCTAAATAAATAAGTCGGAGGAGGATAAATTATACGGCAGGTTCGGGAAGATGGCGTGGGGTGTGGGTAGCGTGTACTAAGAAGGTCACAAGAAGCACCACCTGACGAATAATAATGAAAACAGTCTGCGGGAGCGAGAGATTTAGGAGATAAGAGATATCCTAGATGCGACACTAATGCTCCAAGACGCAGGTAAGGGAGAGCAGGAGATTCAACCTAACCCCGATTAGAAACCCGAACTTAACAGTGAACGTTCTTCAAAAAGACCCACATAAAAGTAAGACCGCAGACTCCTCCTCGATTCAGCGAAGACCGGCTACGAAGCGGTTTTAGTTCAAGAACCATGGGTGAGAACAGCCATCCTGGTAACGAAAAATGTGCATTTATATATTGACTTAATTTTTTTTTTGAAATTACCTGACTGTAGTAGTCAAAAAGGAGACCCTTTCCTTGGTAAACTGCTACATTCCACACACGGTGAAGCGCTACCGGTAGAGCTCCGGATTTTTGTAGATGCGGCTGAAAAAGGCTAAAAGACCCCTGGCCATAGGCGTAGACGCCAAAGCGCACCAAAGATACCACCATATATACGCCCTACCCAGAAGAACGCACTTGATGTAGCAATGTATAAAAGCAAATTTAATTATTATTTGAATCGAGAAATCGCGAGATTACCTTGATAGAACAAGGAGCTCGGATCGGATGAAATAGTTAACCTGACATATGAAGACCAAAGCTGGAGAAAATATAAAGATGTACTCAAGAAGTACAAAAACGAAATTCGTAAAGTGGAAAAGTTCTGTAACTTCTAGGAGTTAACGGAGTCCCTACCGATATCAGAACGAATGACAAAATCGATTGGGAAATCAATGGCTTCGAACTGTTTAAATTCTCTGGTAAGGACGGCATTTTTCCATGATGCAGTGGGCAAAATTCACGTTTCAATTTATCACAGTATATACATTCAAGAGGAAGAAGTTTGAATAGCACTTACCTGTCTGAAGCACAACAAAGAAGCGGGAGCCGCGGGTTGACGGCCGACCTATTCAAACACGGCACCGAAGAACTGGGGGCTTCCTCTGTAAAGCGATGCGAAATAAAATGCGATTCGAAAGCCCAATGCGATGCGATAGGCAATTGATACTCTGTATTGCTTACGCATCACTAACAATGTTGTTCACCTTTGCTTTTTTTTTTATGTAAGAGTTGGCATTACTTCCAAAAATGTCAAAGTATAAACGAGCAAAATAAAGAAAATAATAATAATTTGTTCRTTAAAACTGTGTTGAATAATTTAAAAATGAATTSTGTAGCATTGTGGGATCATTATTATTCTCAGGAAAGAATTGATAGAAGAATTATTCGAGATAATTCGGACATYATGTCTCTAAGCGATAAAAGGTTAGTAAAAAATTGCGATTTTAAAATGTACTTAACATCTACACATTTTGTGTTTTTAGCTTCATGCAAAATTTCCGCCTCAACAAGCACGCATTTTTATATGTTTTGGACAAGATAAGACCCCAATTAAAAGTCGCTCAAAGGACCACATCAATTCCAGAAATTGTAAAACTGTCAACAACCTTGAAGTTCCTCGCACAGGGCGGGGATCAACACTCGGTCGGCCAAGATAGGCATTCAGGGCTAGAACAACAATCGGTTTCCCGATGCATCTTGGAAGTGTGCGATGCCATCGAGAAAACGCTGTGCCCAAAGCATATCGTATTTCTCTTGACCATTGAGGAAAAAATTGAAGCAAATAGAACTTTTTACTTGACGTCCGGAATTCCAGGCGCAATTGGAGTGATTGATGCGACGCACATCCAGTTGATACGACCATCACGGAATGAATACTTCTTTTTTAAACGTAAACTAAAACACAGCACAAATGCAATGGTGGTACGAATATTCATAAATGCAATAATATACACGTAGATATATTGATTCCAGTGCAATGATCTAAAACTTTTTGTTAGATATGTGATCACTAAATGCAGATAAGGGCAGTAAATGGTAGATTTGGAGGCGCGTCGCAAGACTCCCACGTATGGAACCTCTCAGGAGAACGTGAAAGTTTGAGGACTACTAAAATGGAAATAGAAGTGTTTTCATAAGTAGCGAACTCACCTTTTGTTTTACCGAAGCTCACTTTTCTAACAAATAACGCAAAGCACGAGTGGTTTTCCTTTTAAATATTCTTGTATTCTTATATGTATATATGTATTATATTTCGGATTAGCTGTAGCAARAAGTTCACAATTATAATTTACACAAATCGATGGCGGAATAGATCGATTATAGCGAGATTTTCAAAATTATAAATTATAGTAATCGGCGAAATACACTGATTATATTAGACGGAGGAAAAGGCCGAGATGATGCGAAAAAAAACGTATGCGCAAGTGCCGGAGTCTTAACTCGTACGGAAGCAAAACGCGAAGTCTAGTGCGCGTGGAGTTGTCCGTCCCTTTTTTTGAAAGTTGTTGTGTTCTAGTTGGTAGTGTGGTATCATGTTTGAGTGTATTGGTGTGATGTGGAAGGTTCGTTCATGATGATTTTGTCTAGCAATGTGGGGTGTTGAAATGTGATGTAGCTGTGTTTCATGATGGTGTAGCCTGAGAGTCCTTTAGACATCCTGGCGCCCCTATTAGCCTAGTAATCTTTGCGATTTTTGCAATGGGGCCACCACGTTACTGAGCCCAGTGGGTTGGCGAGACCGCGGCCTACGTTGACGTCGCCGCGTAGAGGCATTATGTTATTGGCGAGTAAGTGTTGGGGATTCTGGTGGTGGCTCAGCTCTTCGTGGTCGTGCAGCACGGTTCGCCTGCGTTGGTCGGGTCGTAGCGCGACTKGAGGAGGCAAGAAATTATCTGCCGTCTTGATGAAGGAGTGTGTGATGCGGCCGCATGCACATTTGGCACGTATATCCGGACGTACACTCCGATGTGGAGTTAGTAGTTGGCAGAAAATTTAGGCTGTGGCCATGTGCCTGGACAATCTGCTGGCGGAGCGGAGGCAGCATTCTCTTAAATATGCCGCGGCAAAGCGGGCATCGGAGGCGCTGCGGTTCTGCTGGCATCGGCGTCGGATTTGCGCGTGTTGCACTTCGGGCAACGGTTGGTTGCGTTGTGGCCGTGGGATTTCAAAGGGCTGGTGTAGGCCCTGTTCGTGGCATGTGAATGGTTGACCGAACGGCTGGCGTTGGTGCTGGCGGCACATCAACATTCATTGATCTGTCAAAGATATTATTTAAGCTATATGTTTGTCGTAGATACGGATATGATAGTTGGTGCTACGTTCGGTGGCACTGGTGGGTAGTCATGTGGATCGCCCATCTATTATTACTTTTGCGATTCATTATTATATGATATTATTAAATGCCGCGAGGAAAGCCTCCGTTGTCAGATTGGTACATAGCTCAAGGTGTACTGGTTTTGTCGTAAAACAGACAAAGGCAGCCACATAGCCTTTCATGAGGGTGGGAGACCTTAGCATGGACGCCTTTATTTGAAAAGGCCCAGCAAAGTCGACACCTGTTGTGGTGAAAGGAAGAGCGAAGTTGCAGCGTTCCGGTGGAAGTGCTGCCATAATCTGCGTTCTCATTTTCTGCTTGTGCATAGTGCAGACCTTGCACGTGAAAATGCACTTCTTGATTTGGGGCTTAAGACGGGGAACATAGTACTCTTGGCGTACCATATGTTGCATGAGGCGATGTTCGGCGTGTAGCATAAGTATATGGATATAATTGATGAATAATGTGGCAAGTGAGGATTTCTCAGGTATTATTATGGGATGGCGTTCATTATATAAGGCTGGAGTTTGCGAGCCGGCCGTTTTCACAGCAGACCTTTCGTGTCTATAAATGGGTTTAGTACTAAGAATGAGCTCTTTTTGTCATTTGGCTTCGATTCTCTTAGTAACCCCAGGTCGCGGCAGAAGTAGCGCGTTTGGGTTGATGCGATAAGAGCATTGGGGCAAGTTTCTCCCCTTGCCTTAAGTTTGAGTCGCTCGGCGAATTTGAGAATATAGGCGACTACTCCGAGTGCTCGGGGGAACGATGAAAATCATTCAAGGATGTCAGCATCATCCATTGTTGTGTGATAAGTGGCGATTTTTCGAATTTCTGGGACAATTATGTTGCGCATGGACGATTGTGGCCAAGAGTCGGGAGATTCCACCAGMGGGTGGTGGTRGCGAGATGAAGGGGTTTGCACCCTCTTGTCCCAAGATCGGAAGGATTGTCAGCATTTGCTACGTGTCGCCAAGTGGCTGATCCTACTAGAGCAAGTATTTGAGACGTTCGATTAGAAATATATGATTTCCACGCGTGTGGTGGCTTTTCTAACCAGGCTAGAACTATTTCGGAATCGGACCAGAGGTATAATTTGTATTTCGCCATGTTTAAGTGGGTCTGCACCATTGAAGCTAGTTTTGCTAGTAGCAGAGCGCCATAGAGTTCAAGTCGTGGGAGACTTAGCGTTTTTAGAGGCGCAACTTTTGTTTTTGCCGCTAGTAGGTGGCTTGCAGTTGCGACATCGCTTTGTGTACGCAAATATATAGTGGACCAATATGCCTTTTTAGACGCGACGCAGAAGCCGTGTAGTTCCACTTTGTATGTTCCGAGGGAATAGTTTACCCACTGTGGAATTTGTATCTATGAAATGTCTTCACTTGTTCGTCCCAATCGGTTCCATCTAGCCATAATTCTTGAATCAGGATTTTCGCTTGTATCATAATTGGCGAAAGCCATCCTGCGGGTTCGAAAAGTTTCGTCACAGAGGACAAAATTTGTCTCTTTGTGATGGCGGATAATGCGGATATTGACTCTGTAGTATATGAAAAYTGGTCAGRTATCGCATYCCATTGTATGCCCAGTGTTTTTGTTGTACTTTCCTTTTCAAATATAAGGAAATTAGTATCCAACAAATGGTCTTTAGGAATATTTTTTAAAATATTTGGGTGGTTGGTTGTAATCTTGTTTAAAGGAAACCCTGCGGTATTGAGGGCATTTATTACCTGTGCCAAGGTATCGTATGCTAGTGGAAGACTGTGGCTTCCAGACAGGATATCGTCTACATACGTCCGTGTTCTTAGCACTTGTGTTGCCAGATTTAATTCTGACTTTGTGTCTTCTGCCTGTTCGTGGAGTATACGAATGGCTAAGTATGGAGCACAGTTTACGTCAAAGGTTACTGTTTTTAATTTAAAGTCGCGTAGAGGGCTATTGACAGATTTTCGAAAAATAGTTCGCTGAAAATCTTGATCGTCTTTATGTACGACTATTTGTCGATACATTTTTTCGACATCCCCATTAATCTGGTTGGAGTGTGGGTTCCGTAAATAGAATATCATTTAGGGAATTCCCCGAGCTAGTGGTTCTTGACGCATTGAAGACAACTGTGACTTTTGTTGTTTTTTGTCAGGCTTTACTACTGCATGCTGTGGCAAGTAGAATGAGCAATATTTGCCTTTTATGATTTTTTCACATGGGCTTAGTTTCTCCATGTGATCTAAATGAAGGTATTCTTCTAAGACACTGTGGGATGTCCACAATAAGGTTTAATTTATTTTAATATAAAAACTGGTACAAAAATATGAAAATGATACAAAAATTCGGAGACTGAAAATGGTGAGACGTGCTCGCAGTCGTGATGATGCGCCAAGAAGAAAGATGGTGGTTCTTCAATCTGACAGCTTACTTTTGCA
>NW_017537320.1:75442-76605 GCF_001853355.1 Bactrocera latifrons
CTTTGCTTCAACTGTCCAATCAACTGGCGATGTGTCGTTTTTCTTGTTCCCTTTTATGAGGTTAAAAAACGTCATTTGCCTTTTTGCGGCGCAAGGCAAGAATCTGCGAAAAAAGTTTACCATACCGAGAAARCGTCGCAAATCACATGCTCTCGAAGGTAGGTTGAAATTTTGMATTGCCCGTACTCGTTCTTCTGGGGGTGAAATTCCACTGCTGTTTATTTTGAAACCTAAAAATTTAGCTTGCGGCTGCCCTAGTGTGCATTTCGAACGGTTCATAACAAGGCCGTACTCGCGTAGCTTTTTAAACACTAACTTTAGATGATGACGATGTTGATCCATATCATTCGATGATATCMAAATATCATCGAGGTATGGCCAGGCGAAGTCGTATTCGCGGAAGATATGATCCATGAATCTTTGGAACGTTTGACTGGCATTCCTTAAACCAAAGCACATAAACGGAAATTTAAACATGCCGAATGGCGTTGTAATTGCAGTTTTTGGTATGTCGCCCGGCTCGACAGGAATCTGGTGGTAGGCCCGACGCAGATCAAGTGTGGAAAAAATTTTGCAACCGTGCAGAGAATGAGTAAAATCGTGCAGGTGTGGCAGGGGGTACCTGTCAGGCTCAGTGACGACGTTTAGTCGCCTGAAATCTCCACAAGGCCTCCACTCACCGTTTTTCTTCTCTGTCATGTGCAGCGGGCTTGCCCATGGGCTGCGCGATGGACGACAGATDCCTGCGTTCAGCAAGAGTTGTATCTCGGCTTTTGCGGCTTTTAACTTCTCGGGAGRTAAGCGTCTCGGTTTAGAGAAGACTGGTGGTCCTTTGGTGACGATATGATGCGTGACAAGGTGTTGTKGTTTTTTGACTGAAAAGTTTTCCATCGTGATGTCTTCGGATTCCCTCAATAAATCCTGGATAAATTGGAAACTACCTTTTTATTTGTTGATATTAAACACAGTCTGCTGGTATTTGTGACGTCGTCGACGAGTTTGCGTTGCCGTAGGTTGACTGCTAGGTTGAAATGCGATAGAAAATCCGCTCCGATGATGGCTTGTGACACGTCGGCAATGATGAAATTCCAGGAATATTGGCGACGTAGACCCAGATTGAGGAACATAGTTTTTTTGCCGTACGTTTTTATAGTGGACCTGTT
>NW_017537320.1:77275-79512 GCF_001853355.1 Bactrocera latifrons
CCATTGTATGCCCAGTGTTTTTGTTGTACTTTCCTTTTCAAATATAAGGAAATTAGTATCCAACAAATGGTCTTTAGGAATATTTTTTAAAATATTTGGGTGGTTGGTTGTAATCTTGTTTAAAGGAAACCCTGCGGTATTGAGGGCATTTATTACCTGTGCCAAGGTATCGTATGCTAGTGGAAGACTGTGGCTTCCAGACAGGATATCGTCTACATACGTCCGTGTTCTTAGCACTTGTGTTGCCAGATTTAATTCTGACTTTGTGTCTTCTGCCTGTTCGTGGAGTATACGAATGGCTAAGTATGGAGCACAGTTTACGTCAAAGGTTACTGTTTTTAATTTAAAGTCGCGTAGAGGGCTATTGACAGATTTTCGAAAAATAGTTCGCTGAAAATCTTGATCGTCTTTATGTACGACTATTTGTCGATACATTTTTTCGACATCCCCATTAATCTGGTTGGAGTGTGGGTTCCGTAAATAGAATATCATTTAGGGAATTCCCCGAGCTAGTGGTTCTTGACGCATTGAAGACAACTGTGACTTTTGTTGTTTTTTGTCAGGCTTTACTACTGCATGCTGTGGCAAGTAGAATGAGCAATATTTGCCTTTTATGATTTTTTCACATGGGCTTAGTTTCTCCATGTGATCTAAATGAAGGTATTCTTCTAAGACACTGTGGGATGTCCACAATAAGGTTTAATTTATTTTAATATAAAAACTGGTACAAAAATATGAAAATGATACACAAAATTCGGAGACTGAAAATGGTGAGACGTGCTCGCAGTCGTGATGATGCGCCAAGAAGAAAGATGGTGGTTCTTCAATCTGACAGCTTACTTTTGCAAAGTTGCATTTGGGGTTGCCACATCACTTTGGGGTTGCCACAACACCATCATAACCTTGTTTCAGCTCAGTTTTCCATACTTAGAAACTGCTGCATTGCAGAGGTGCGAGAGTGACCTAAGGCGAGTGTTTCTGGAAATTGTTGTTTTAGTGGTAGTCGTACGACGTACCGACCATTATCTGATCGAATAATTGTGGCTTTGTAAAAGTCTTCACAATACTGATCTTCTGGTGTTGTAATTGAAATAGTTCTTCTAACTCCCAAAACTTTCTCAATTGTGAATTGAGGTACTCGTTTGAGATTTCCTCAACTTGGCTTTTCATTGCTGTGCCTGGTTCCGCAACTAGTCCACTTAGGACCCATCCGAAAATGGTATTTTGCGCCAGTAKTGTTTTCGAAATTTTTTCAACACCTTCTAGTATAATTTGCGATATAAGATCGCTACCTATTAGAAGGTCTATTTGAGCAGGGGTGTTGCAGTTGGGATCTGCTAGAGTCAGATGTGAAATTTTATCCCAATGCTTGCTATTTATTTGATAGCTTGGAAGCATGTTTGTTAGTYGCGGTAAGACAATAGCATTTGCTTGAATGCGCTTATCCGCTCGGAGAGAAATTAGGAATGGGTCACATTTTGTTAGAGTTTTGTACTACTCTTCCGCCCATTCCCGTAATTTCAAATTTTGCTTGCCTTGTTGGCAATTTTAATTTATTTTGTGCCTTAGAAGCTATAAAAGATCGTTGTGATCCTTGGTCTATTAGGCTCTAAGTTTAAACAGTTCTCCTCTGTGTTCGATGGAGACTACTGCTATTGGGAGTAATACCTTTTTTTCGATTCTCGCTGTGCAGCGTTTGAATTTTTAATCAGCCCTATCACGCAATCCATCGTTGCGAAGTTACGAATACAAATGTCCGCTACGAATACGCATAATTTGCTATCATTGAATTCATGTGAATTCGAAACTTTTGTTGCCAGACTTAATTTTGAATTTTGACGTTTCGAAATCAGCTGTATAGAAAACAAAATATGTATTCGCTAACGTTTTTATTTATGTTACTTGAGGAAGAACGTGAGAGAAGTCGGCGTGATCTAAAAATTTACCGAATCAATCATACCAACAATTTGTGCATGCTAATGTAAAAAGCGAATTGWTCTCTTCAACGAGCTCTCAATTGCACAAAATATAGGTACATATGTACATACGTACGTATATACAAGTCCGAGCATTAGGGTATACCTAAATACAAAATATTCGGACATCARATATTTTAATATATAAAAAAACCTTTTTTAATAGTAATTAACAATTTAAAATAAAATCTATTTAAAAATAATATTGCAATAACATTGCAAGTAAATACAAAACGATATTAATTAAAAATACGTTTTTGA
>NW_017537320.1:81623-85429 GCF_001853355.1 Bactrocera latifrons
AAGCCGATGGTAAAGAAATTTGAAATAAGAACACAAATCTTAACCTATCAAGAAACAACTGCAAATATAATAACTATAAAAGCAGTTAAAAACTCATAAATCCGTAAAATACAGTTTTTACTATACGCTAGTGAAACCAAACATATGTATGTAAATACCAAATGTAATCTTTAAAACCAAAGGCATTTCTAGGGTTTACAGCATGTATTTTGCACCCACCCTCGGCAACTATACCAGCAGTACGCTGAAATATATGCAACAGCATATACATACATACGTGTAATACTAGGCAAAACGTTCGCCTAGGGGGCCCAGGATGTTTAAATGAGTTAAGCATCTGTCCCCTCTACCCGGAAAAACTGGCACACACTAATAAAACACTACTGATGACAGCATGCTCATACATCACCACACAACACAACTCACCACAYTTCTACATCAATCAACCCACCTCACAAAAAGGCTGGGAAAAAGGATTGCGGACACTTTTTTAGCTGACAAACTGCGCCACGTCGATACCTGGCTTTCGATCCTCAACATTTCGCTCCGAAGTAGATAGATCCGGCGCGCTACGGTCAAGTCGACATTACGTAATACGACGAGCCTGCGTGATAAAATCTTTTGGGTTTACTTCTGTAAACCAATATATTGTAACGACATACTTAATTTACAATAAATTAAATACAGTGTAAATATATCAAATCGAAATACGGAAGTTTTATTTTAATCAACGGTATGGTACGTGTGTGATGTGTGTTTCCCATTACATTGGGTTCATCTTTAAACACTCGTTATTATCATGAGAAAAAGTACCTCGATGGTGAACGAAATACTTGGCTTTTGGGTATTATACATACAAACATATATACGAGTATTACAAAAATTCCCAAAATTTAATATTTGTACAGAAGAGAAATATAATAAAATACATACAAAAGCGAGAAATATCGTTGAAAGAACAATAGGAGTTTTTAAACATCGATCTAGATGTCTTCTGGCTTTACTACGAGCCATGGAAGCCATCTCAAAGCGTTAATGTTGCGGCAGCGTTACACAACGTTTGCATTCACTATAGCGTGAATGATGAAATTTTCGAAAATAATTCGGGTCCAAATATTTTTACAGAAAGTAATGAAATTCTTTAATTAATGATTCAGTTTCAAAAATCAAAGAAGCTATATTTGCAAAACTTCGACGAATATAATATCCTAAATAAATTTATTTAATTAATTTACTTATTTTTTGTCATGGCTTGCAATTTTTTTTCTTCTACCTCTAACATTTGCTGTTTAATGGAATTCTTAGCAGCTACCAAATTCTCCATAGCTATGTTGTGCCTTCTAAATTCTTCCACTTCCGGTTTTTTTTAAAGTCATTTTGCATTTCCAATGACGTAATGAAAGGTCGTCCAACTTATCAAGAACCTTTTCCTGGAATTCTGTTTGAATTGCAAGTTGTTCTATAAGTAAATCGGCTGTACATGTTTCCGGTGGCCTAGTAGTACTTCTAGGCAGTGCTGGATTGCAGGTCACTGATGGCATCGATACGTCGGCCTCTGTCTCATTGCCCACGTCGTCTGCAATAGGTAAGCCGATACTCTCTGTATTCGCAATACCACTTGTACTTGTTTCCAATACCGTTAGTATTATCACCGCTTCCTCCAATTCATTGAAATGGTGCTGCCTATTTCTGTCGCCACCAGTAGCTGACTGCTCCTTTTTATTTTCAACCAATTTTCTTTTTATGTAGGCCTTCCAGTCAGTCAAGCCATACCTAACAAAAAATAAGTCAAACAAGCTTTAAACTATCCTGTTACAACAATAAAATCTACAACTTTATTATATTACCTTCTTCCAGCTGGAAATATCCTTGATAGGCGGACCAAAACTGTTGAGTTCTTGGGCCATATTGTTCCAAAAAGCTGCCACTTCTCCTTTAGGGTACTTGGTAAAACCCTGCGCCATTTCAGGTTTTTGCTGTAACAGCTCAACCATTAGTGCGTACTGTTGCTTGGTGGTAATTACTTTGGACCTGCGGAAATCGCATTAAATATTATTTTAATGATAAAAAATGTGTTATAGTTTGAATTCAATTAAAACTTACATTTCTCTTTTTTTAAATTTATTTCTCCGTTAGCACAAACCTGTCGTACAAAAATTCCGATAAACTTAAAAATTTTCCGTTCCGAGTGAATTCAGTGAATGCAACTCTACGAATTTCGAACTTACTTTCGGAACTGTTCGAATTGCATGATAGCAGTTTCGTAACTTTCCCGAAATAACAGTCTACGATGGATTGCGTGGTAGGGCTGAATGCCTTTGACCAGCATCTTGTCTCTTGGCAAATTTCGAGATTTTGTGTTTCGGGAGCTGCTGTTGCAACTAAACCCGTGCCTTTTCTTGAGAATGCGTTACTTTGATGTGTATTGGGAGACATGGTGTAATGTAACATGGAATGATGTCCTTTATGACAGTATACGCAGTTGAATTTGCATTCGCAATTAGTAAGAGTGTGCGCGTGGGACAAGCAGTTTGTGCAGAGTCTTTTTGACCTGACAAAGTTGTTCCTTTCGTTTATATTTATTTTTTTAAACTTCTCGCAAGTTTTGAGGTTATGCCCTCCTGTACATATTGTTGTTGTTATTGACTTGGGGTCTATTGAAGCTTCTGTTTAGGTCGGGTTGAAAGTTTTTAGTTYTGACTGTTTTTTTATCTACCCTTTCCGCAATTTCATATTGGGCAGTTAAGAAATCTTTCATTTGCTGCCMCGTTGGGCAGTCTCTTCTTGATGAGAGCGATTGCTCCCAAAGAAGTAATGATTTTTCTGGTAATGCTGCGGTGCATATGTTTACCAGAATAGGGTCCCAGCTGTCTGTGGGAACCTTTTGTGTCGTTAGAACCGACAAACAATTTGAAACAGTGGATTCTAATTTTATGAATTCTTCACTGGTTTCTTTTTGAATTTTCGGCAAGTTCATGAGTATCGTTACTTGCTTGWCGACCAATATTCTTTTGTTTTCGTATCTAGCTTTTAGAGCTTCCCAARCCAAATTGAAATTGTCATCACTTAATGCGAACTGTTTTACTATTACGCCTGCTTGACGTTTTGTTTTGTATCGGAGATGATACAACTTTTGTGCTTGTGATAGTTTTGGATGGTTTATGTACTCGGCAGTAAACATGTCCCGGAAGGAAGGCAATTGTTCATAACCTCCATGAAATATTTCTGTATCGCATGCTGGCACTTTGAGGTGAATGCCAGAACTTGCTTCTTGGGCTTGTATTTGTGGCAGCTCTACTCTTGAATCGTGGGTAGGCGCGATTGATTTAATAAGTTTTAGCTGATCTGCGATCATAATTTTTGTATCTTCATACTGGTCTAAGCAGTTTTCAAATTTGGCGTAAGCAGAAGATTTAAAGTTTGCTGGTGGATCTGAATCGTCAGTATCTACAATTGCGTCAAATGCAGCTTGGAGACGTATCCAAAAATTTTCAATTGTTTTKTGTTTTATTTCTAGCGCGGATTCAGAATTGTCTTGAATGTATGTTATGTCTTTCCCCCTCTTGTGTTTTGTAGCACCTTGCTTAGAGCGTGTAGCTTCTGCAGGTGTACATGGACTCTTATCGTCAGAAATCATTTTTGGAATATTCAAGAATGGAGATTTTTTAGATTCTTTTGAGTCTATATTCATTTAGAAAATGTAAATTTGTAAAATATTTGTATATATTTTCTTACGGTGTATACTGAGAACTGAGAACAACCGAAACTCTTTTAGGTAAATAAGAGTTTTTATTTCCGATAAAATT
>NW_017537320.1:86105-91041 GCF_001853355.1 Bactrocera latifrons
GGTAAGTATAATACGGTTGTATTATTAGATAATTTCTAAGTTATGAAAAGTTGGTTTGCATGTATATATGTATGTGTGTTTCAGTTTATAAATCATATGTTCTGTATATATGTTTATTCCCTTTTTTTTATTTCTCGTTTTGTACTTTTTAATATGCCATTTGCTTATTAGCGCAATTCGGTTGCTGCTTTAAATGCAGAAGGTGTGCCGGAAAATAATGCAAGCAGAGATGTTTTTATTTTGCTTTGTGTGATTGTGTTCGCAAAGAAAAGCATGCATAGGCATTAGTAAATTAAATACACGTATGTATTTTATTAACTTTAATATCGGTATTTTGATGCACACATATTAAATTTTAGTATCCGTTTAGATGAACCAATTTTTTAAACATACATACACATGTACATGCATATAAGTAAAAGGTGGAAGCGATACACTTACCATTTCTCGCATCAAGGGAATTTTGGGAGAGAGTACTTATTTGTGGCTTGCCCTAATGTTTGTTTCCTTATTCTTCTTATTCCACTGCTCTTGGTATGCCTCCTATTTTCCTTGTGTGCTTTTTGTACATGCTTTTGGGTCTGTTTTTTTTGTTTTTATTATTTTATGTAATTTATCTGCACTCGGTAAATATGGCAAATAGATTAAATACGCTCACATGCTTACTTCAAGAGCTGTGTAGGTGTAGACATCTATGTAAGTGCATGTGTTGTCTTTATGCCGTCTCCACTCCTTTTCTCCTTAAGGTTTGCAGCCGCTTTCAGGTACACCTTCTATTTTTGGTTTTCAATATTTTGCAGCTATTTTTTGTTCGAGCCCGATTGTTTTGTTTTTGTGTGTATTTTATTGTTTAGACAATCCCAGATTTGGCAAACGATTTATGTTTTGTTCTTGGGTTTCGCGCGTCCGATTGCCTGTATATGTTTGTTTTTGTACCCTTTTACATTACTTTTTGTTATTTATGTATTATGTGTGTTTTTGTTCGCTTCACTTTATGGATACATACATACATATATGTGTTGATATATCCACACTGTGTTGCACTCCATTAACACTGCATATGTCAATTTTTTTGATTTTTAAGTATTTTTCACCCCACTGTTTTATATATATATATATATTTTTTGTTTTTTAACCATGTTTTCATAAGTAGCGAAATCACTTTTTGTTTTACTGAAACTCACTTTTCTAGCAAATAACACAAAGCACGGGAGGTTTTCCTTTTAAATATTCTTATATTCTTATATGTATACATATATTATATTTCGGATTAACTGTGGCAAAAAGTTCACAATTATAATTTACACAAATCGATGGCGGAATAGATCGATTATAGCGAGATTTTCAAAATTATAAATTATAGTAATCGGCGAAATACACTGATTTTATTAGACGGAGGAAAAGGCCGAGATGATGCGAAAAAAAACGTATGCGCAAGTGCCGGAGTCTTAACTCGTACGGAAGCAAAACGCGAAGTGTAGTGCGCCTGGAGTTGTCCGTCCCTTTTTTTGAAAGTTGTTGTGTTCTAGTTGGTAGTGTGGTATCATGTGTGAGTGAGGTGTGCTGTTCGTTCATGATGATTTTGTCTGTCAATGACGGTGTAGACTGAGAGACATTTAGACAAGAAGCGAACGAATTCTTGGTGAGTATATATAACTGTAGTAATAATAACTTATGGCGGCTAAATCTCCATAAGATAATAAGATAAAATTGTTGTATCTCAGCAACACTTGTGTATATGATTTTGTTATTATTATTATAGGAGACTCCGGATATCCTCTTGAACCTTGGCTGTTAACACCATATAGGAATGCACCAGAACGCTCTGACGAACTCTATTTCAACCAGCAGTTTACAAAAGGCCGATAACTGATTGAACGCGTGTTTGGTGTATTGAAAGAGAGATTTCGATGCTTGTTATCTGCAAGAGAGCTACATTACGCGCCTGAAAAAGTCGTTAAAATTTATATGCGTTTTGTACAAGGTAGAAGTAAAAATTAATATTACACTTGAGCCAGAAGAATTTTCCACCACTAATATAGATTTACCTAATAGTGGTAATTTTATTACTATTGCTAGAAACGTTAGGGACGATATTAAAACAAATATGATAAATGCTCGTAACTCAACTTAATTAAAATGAACTATTTGCAAATTAATAAATCCAGTATTTTATATGATTGTAATAAGGAAAATTAAATTTAAATAATTACAGATTAAATTTGTAGTTTTTAATTCTACTTCTCGCAGTTATATAGTTATTTAATTTACATTTTCAGTTTCTCAATTCATCAATTTTTTGTTTATATAGAAATTTTTCCTTTTCAAAGGTTAGTCTCCGTTTTTCTAATTTATTTATTTTTTTTCAATGTTTTAAAAATGTTTTTTATATTAAAATTTATTTATTTATTTATTTATAAAAACGTGAAACAATAATACAATTACTTTTCCACGAAAGAAGGAGCACTGGCTGCCAGAACCTTCGGCATAAAAATTTATATCGTTTAACACTTTAATCGAGTTATTGTGGAATATAATTTGGTTTTCGACTTGTTGTTCAAGCAGGGTCTGCTGCTTTTTGCGCGATGGGTACGTCACGTTTGAACATTTCTTGTGAATTAAGAGGAGTCAGCTGTTTTTTGTGAGGTGTGCATGCCACTTTAGAACATTGTGGTAGTTCACTGTTTTATGTATTTGGTTCGGTAGGGTCTGCATTTACCTCCGACATGCTGCTTGTAGCTGCACCGAATGACAAGGAACCACTCTATTTATTGATTCCTCTTTTGACTATAAGTCACTCACTTGATGCTCTAACTGTGATAAGGGTATGAAAAGTCTGGTGTTTTTAGTGATACTTTYGATAAATCGGGATGCGCCTTCATGAAATCCACGAGAATTTCAAATTGCTTTGGTTGAGTTTGTTGTTTTATTTTCGGTTCTTCCCTGTAAATTTGTGCAAAATAATTCATATGCACGGCGTTATATATTTTAGTAGCAATTAAAACAAATAATTTATATTTGAAACTTATATTTTCAAGCAATGCGACTTCTTTATACTTGCAGCACAAAAATTACGAATATAACGCATGTTTGACAACTGCTACGATTGTCGAATTACGGAGTACCAAAATTGAAGATGGTATTGATATCATCGGCCTCAACACCCACGCAATCAGTTCAGCTTTCTCCAGACTGGAAAAAGAAGCAAAACAAATATTTCTGGCAGTCAACGAGGGAAAGACGAAATAACAAACAGTCGTAGCACTCGTGACTTGGCTCTCCCATCACTGTTTACAGTCATAACATTGAAGTAGTAGATAAATTGGTCTATCTTGGAAATAGTGTAAACACCACCAACAATGTCAGCCTGGAAATCTAACGCAGGTTAAGTTTTGCCAACAGATGCTACTTTGGACTGAGTGGGCAATTGAGAAGTAAAGTCCTCTCTCGACGAACAAAAACCAAACTCTATAAGTCACTCATAATTCCCGTTCTATTATATGACGCAGAGGCTTCGACGATGACAACAACTGATGAGTCGACGTTGCGAGTTTTGGAGATAAAAGTTTTGCGAAACATTTATGGCCCTTTACGCGTTGGCCACGGCGAATATCGCATTCGATGGAACGACGAGTTTTACGACGACATTGACATAGTTCAGCGAATTAAGAGACAACGGTTACGCTGGCTAGATCATGTTGTTCGAATGGACGAAAACACTTCAGCTCTGAAAGAAGGAGACATATCTTCTATATATGTACATATGTATTTATTCTGGCATAATGTGGTGCAACTTTCGCATAATTATAAAGTAGATCCGAATTTCGAATAGAATATATTTACGAATCGAGGTACAGAATAGGGCTCCAGGTGCTGAACAAAATTTTCGAAGGTTTTAAAGCATAAATCGCCGATACTGCTGCAATTTCKCACGAAGTTTATCAATCGTCGCTGGCTTGTTGGCATAATCCGTAACGACTTCAAATCTCACGACCGAGGCGGATAATTGACTGGGCGCTTTCGTGAGAAAACACATTCACCAAACTTGGTTTTCTATAAATCGATTGTGACATTCGCTATGTGGCTTATAGCGCCGTCCTTTTAGAACTACATATTGTCCAAGCCCATTGCATCCAATTCGGACCAAAAATATTCAGTTATCATTGAGTGGTGGCAATTCCCGTTCACAGTAACGTGCCGGTCTTGATCATGACGGAAGAAGTACGGCCCAATGACGCCGCCGGCCCATATACCGCAGGGTGGTAAAAAAAAGGGCAGAACTAAGAAGTTCAACACGACATAAATCGAATACATAAGACCCTAAGATAGTAACAACAACAACTTAAGCTTTTGCAAAACACAATCGTTCACATCCGGACTAAACAACCATACGTCATGCGAACTAAGTTCAGAAGGGCATAAACTCTAATCTTGCGAGAGGTTCTAAAAAATTAAATATAAACGAAAGAAATAATTTCATCACAGCCAAATGTCTATGTACAACTGCCAATTGTTTCAATTGTTTGTCACATGCGCACAATCTTAATAATTGCGAAAGCAAATTTAAATGCGTGTATTGCCACTAAAGGTTGCACTTCAATAACTTTCCTAACACACCCCAAAGTAGCGCTTTTTCAAAAAGAAAAACGCGTTTAATTGCAACCGCAACTCCCGAAATACAAAATCTCAAAATTTTCCAAGAGACCCCATGTTGCTCAAAGGCATTAAAAACTCAAACGCTTCACAGCGACAATCAAAGTACTACCCCCCACAGAAGCCATCCCAATTGACCAAGGATACCAACTATATTTCACAGCGCATAGGGAACAAAATATACCAAAATTTTCAACAAAGCAAGCCAACTATGAAATTACGGGAATGGGCGGAAGAGTAGTACAAACCTGAAATAAAATGTACCTCAAATTATACTAGAAGG
>NW_017537320.1:91896-100053 GCF_001853355.1 Bactrocera latifrons
ATTTTCAACAAAGCAAGCCAACTATGAAATTACGGGAATGGGCGGAAGAGTAGTACAAACCTGAAATAAAATGTACCTCAAATTATACTAGAAGGTGTTGAAAAATTGTCAAACAGTCTTCTAGCTCAGAATATTATATTTAGTCGGAATGTCGGACGACTACCACGTAAACAACAATTCCCTAACACACTCACCTTAGGTCACTCTGACACCTCTGCAATACAGAGGTTTCTAAGTACGGAAAGAAACCTATTTAAAAAAGGTGAACTCAATATGAATACGATATTGTGTTAGAAGAAGGAAGCCCAAAGGAAAAAGCAAATACTACTCCTTTTACTTGCTACATCACGAAGTAGAAAAGGCAGAAAAAAGAACCATAAAAATTAGGGTTGTCTTTAAGACACACCAGCTTGGGAAATTCCCTAAATGATATTCTATTCACGGGACCCGTACTCCAACCAGATTAAATGATCCTCATATTAAATTGGTGTATATACAAATACGTTTTCAATGGAGATGTCGAAAAAAATGTTCCAAATAGTCGTACATAGAGATGATCAAGATTTTCAGCGAATTATTTTCCAAAAATCTCCCAATAGTTATTTTACCTTTGGCATAAACCGTGCCACATACCTAGCCATTCGTACATTCCATGAACTGGCAGAAGACACAAAGTCAGAATTTCCTCCTGCAACGCATGTGTTGAACACTCAATAGACACGACATTCTGTCTGAAAGTCACACTCTTCCACAAGCATACGAATCCTTATCACAGATAATAAAAGCCGTTAAATCCACAGGGTTTCCATTAAAAAAGATTATGGTAAAACAACCAAATATACTCAAAAACATAAAAAACGAAAATTTGTTGGACATTAATTTCCTTATATTCAAAAAATAAAGTACAACAAAAAACAAAATTCATCCAATGGAATGTGATATCGAACCAGTTTTCATACACGACTGAGTCCATAATCGCATTATCCGCCATAACAAAGGGACAGGTGTTATCTTCAATGGCAAAACTTYTCAACCTGGGACAAACATGTGAAAAATCAAGTCGATTGATAAAAAAGAGCTAACTTTTAGTTCAAAACCCATTTCTAAACACGGAAGGTCTACTTCGTTCAAGACATAACATACAGAACGCCACCCCATAGTAAAACCTGAAAAGTCTCCATTTGCCACATTATTCCTGAATTCTTCTTCTTCTTAATTGGCGTAGACAAGGCTTACGCAATTATAGCCGAGTTAACAGCAGCACGCCAGTCGCTACGTGGCGCAAATTGGATATTTCAAGCGTAGCCAAGTACTTTTCCACCTGGTCCTTCCAACGAAGTGGAGGTCTTCCCCTTCCTCTGCTTCCCCCAGCGTCTAATACTTTCAGAGCTGGAGTGTTTTCGTCCATTCGGACAACATGATCTAACCAGCATAAACGCTGTCTCTTAATTCGCTGAACTATGTCAATGTCGTCGTAAAACTCGTCGTTCCATCGAATGCGATATTCGCCGTGGCCAAGGCGTAAAGGACCACAAATATTTCGCAGAACTTTTCTCTCGAAAACTCGGGACGTCGACTCATCGTGACGGACGGGAACTATGAGTGACTTATAGAGTTTGGTTTTTGTTCGTCGAAAGAAGATATAAGTATATATATTCCTGATTTACATCCACATATTAATGCTGCACGCGGAACATCGATTCATGCAACATATGGTACGCAAAGTGTATTATATTCCTCGTCTTAAGCTCCAAATCAAGAAGTGCATCTTCATATTTGTTCAATATTTGCACTACGCAAATGCATAAAATAAGATCGCCAGCATTTCCTCCTGAACGCTGCAATTTCGCTTTGCTCTTTACCACCACAGTTGTCGATTTTGCTGGGCTTTTTCATATACAAATTCATGTGCAGATATGTGAATCGTACAAAAGTACGCCTTCCAAGATATCAATTGGCACTTGGCAGCTGTGAAAAGTTTTAAATTTCATTTCAAGAAGCTAGCTTACAGTTAGAAATTTAATTATGAAGAATTCGCGACATTATTAACTAAAATCGAAGCCATTCTAAACTCACGGCACTATCGCAAGATTCCTCCTAACTTCTGGGAATTTTCTAAAAGGAGAACCCATTCTAGCCACACCTGAGCCAGGCGAGGAGTCACTATCCTTATTAAATAGGTGGGGAAGAATTAAAGTTCTCCATAATAATTTCAGTCACAGCTGGATACAAGATTATATGCAGACCTCCACAAGAGTTACCGATGGAAAACTACATAAAAACTGCCAAAAATTGGAGATTTTGTCCTGATTCATGATGATTGTATCCGCCCTACCGAACGGCGGCTTGACCGTATAGAGAAGCTTTACTAAAGCTCCGACAATCAGGAAAGATAACAAGACCGCTGGTTTAACTATACCTTTCAGCGATCGCCGACAACATCGAAAGGAGAACTGACAAAACTCTCAAATAAACCGGATATAATAAATATTTAAAAATAACATAAATGATCGATTAACAAGACAACCACTTATGTCGCATAGCGTGGCAGCAATGGTCCACCCTATGCAACAAACTTACAATTCAAATAACACTCTTCCGGCGCCAACTATTCGTTTGGCTGTCCATGTTCCCAGAACACCACGTAGTGAAACGCGAGCATTGCCGTCAACATCCACACCAGCAGCAGACCCGCAGACCCGCAGCGCATTCGATGCCCAATATGTGGTTGATAACACCGGTTGCCGCACAGCGCCATATCTAGGAGGTTTCTATCTCAGCAATGCCAACAAGTCATCCTGATACACGGCCTTAATCTGGCGTCTCCCCGCAACACCCAGGAGTGTACATCGGGTRGCCTGTGGCATATATGTATGTGGCCTCATTATACCATGCTGCATCGAACCACTAGGCGCGTCAACAACGGCGGCGTTCGCGCCGCTCAAGCCTCAACAGCGTTGTACCCACGCTCCAGCAGCTGCAACGACTTCTAGGCTGAAATATTCGCCTAGGGAGGCAGGGATGGTTAAATGAGTTCCTGCCCCACAAAATATGCCATCCATATGATCACCGAACACCTAAACACAAAAATAACCCCTTTTACACGTCATTCACCACCTTAACATACAAGTTGTTCATTAAGTTTTGTCGTTCGATAAGAGATGACGTTTTGTTTTGTTGGTACAGTCTTTAGTTTCAATCTGCCAATCCATTCTTTGTTTACAAGCCATTTATTGATCGAATATTAAAAGTGTATAATGATTGTTCACCTACAATTAAAACAATAGAAAGATGGGTTGCTGAATTTAAACGTGGTCGTGCAAACCCTGAAGACGATCCTACTAAAGAGTGGTGTGAACATGGTTGTTCGGCTTCGAAACAAGTTTGTGTCCGGAAATTGGCCGAGAATGTTATGGCATTAGTACTTTGGGATGCGACAGGAATTCTGTTTGTGGATTACTTGCTACATTTTGGACCAGTTGAAGGAAAAAATGTGTGAAAGAAGACCCGTTTAGCAGAAGAAATATATCCTTTTTCATCAGGACAATGCACCGTGTCACAAGAGCATTTTGACAATGGCTAAAATCCATGAATTAAAGTTCGAATTGCTTGACACTCCACCGCACTCACCAGCTTTTGCCCCCAGCGACTTCTACTTGTTTCCAGAACTAAATAAATGTGTCGGTGGCTAGCGTTTTTCATCAAATGAAGAGATCATAACGGTTGTTGAAGCGCATTTTGCAGACTTTTTCATAGATTATACTGAATAATTGAGTGCATTTTGAATGATAAAATTGTGTTTTTCTAATCAAACAATAGAACATAGTGAACAACCTGGTATAAATCACTAACACACTACATTCATCATCTTCTTCTTAATTGGCATAGACACCGCTTACGCGATTATAGCCGAGTTAACAATAGTGCGCCAGTCGTTTCTTCTTTTCGCTACGTGGCGCCAGATGTCGTCATATATCTCTGACAGCTCATCGTTCCATCGAATGCGATATTTCCGATATTTCGATATATTCTCCCGAAAACTCGCAACGTCGACTCATCAGTTGTTGTCATCGTCGAAGCCTCCGCACCATATAGCAGGACGGGAATTATGAGTGACTTTTAGAGTTTGGGTTTTGTTCGTAGATAAAGGACTTTGCTTCTCAATTGCCTACAACAGTCCGAAGTACTACGCTCACCTCGACATCACCTACAATCCACATCATACACCAACTTTTTTACTGCTGTAAATAGTAAATACCACTGACACGATTATAGCCGACTTAACAACAGCGTGCCAGTTGTTCTTCCTCTTTCTCTGCTCTGCAGTAACCAAGGGGGGAAGGTTACTGCGTCGAATACTTTTAGAGATGGCCAGGGTAGCCGCTGTCTTTTAATTCGAGGAACTATGTCAACATTGTCGTATATCTCAAACAGCTTATCGTTACATCGAATGCGATATTCGCCGCGGTCAACGCACAAAGATCCATAAGTCTTCCGCAGAACCTTTCTCTCGAAAAGTCGTAATATCGACTCATCAGCTGTTGTCATAGGCCATTGCTCTGTACCATATAGCAGGATGGGAATAATGAGTGACTTATATAGTTGGGTTTTTGTTCGTCTAGAGAGGACTTTACTTCTCAATTGCCTACTCAGTCCGAAGTAGCATATGTTGGTATTGATCAACATAAGTTTACGCAACCATATTACCTGTCAAAAGCAGCTTTGAAATTGACGAAGAGATGATGTGTGTCGATTCTCCTTTCACGGGTCTTTTCCAAGATTTGGCGCATGGTAATTTGCTAATTGGCGCTGAGAGCACATAGTTCTAGTTTTATTCGTCGCATCGGTTCATGCTATACCTTTTTGGAAATCTCATTTCGCGCGCTAACACGTATTTGATTGATTGTCGTTTCCTTTAAGTCGTTCGTGAGTTATAGCGTCGCAAACATGGAGCAAAATAAAGAGAAAATACGGCATATTTTACAGTACTACTACGATAATAACAAGCCGCCAATAAAATTTGTGCAGTTTATGGACCCGATACGGTTTCCATTTCCACCTCACAACGATGGTTTCAAGGTTTTCGTTCTGGTGTAGAGGTGGTCGAAGATGCGACACGCTCCGGAAGGCCTGTCGTCGAAAATTGCGATAAAATCGCTGAATTGGTCGAAAGGGACCGGCATAGTAGCTGCCGTAGCATCGGTCAAGAGCTGGGCATGAGTTATGAAAAAAAATTTTATGAGCAATTGGAAATTCAATAAAAATACCGCAAGAAAAACCGCAAGATTTTTTTTGGCAAGCTAATATCTGGTCGGTTGTTGATTTGCCAGGCCTAAAGCAACACTGATACGGTCCAATCATTAYTGACGGTGGACTTTAATCTTTCACACAATACGCTCGATAGAACCTTATATTCGATGTTAAGAATTCTAATCACACCGTAGTTTGCGCAGATTGTGGGGTCTGTCTTTTGTGGATTATGCAGAAAACACTTAAAATCCAATCGTCGGGCATGCTTTCTTCCGACCATATTCTACAAAGAAGCTGATGCATACTCCTTATCTGTTCTTCGCCACCGTTTGAATAGCTCGACAAGCAATCCATCGGCCCCGCCGCTTATTTGTTCTTTAGACGGGTAATTGCTATACGAACTTCTTCATGGTCGGGCAATGGATCGTTTACCTTCACTTCCATTAAGCAGGCTGGAGAAATGTTCCCTAAATAGTCACTAAATCACCGTTTGGGTTTCTACAAGAGTATGATCAGGGCAGTCATGTTAGTCGCCGCATCTTTCCGTAGAACTTTCGAACGTTTCCCTTGTCAGCCAGCTTGCCAAGCTCTTCATACTCATGCATTTCGGCCTCTCCTTTTTTTGTCTGCAAAAGCGTTTCGCTTCCCTCTTCAACTCTCGGTGTCTATCCCATTCTTTTCATTATAACATCATCGTACCATGTCGTCTTTATGGACTGCCATTCAAAGTTGGTTGCATTATGTGTTTGTGCTAGAGCTAGACATTCACAGAAAATGGGGAAAACTGTTTCCTTATTCCCATTTTTAGCGCGTATTCTCCAATACTATTCTTGCACCTGTGTACTAAGTCCTTGGTTATATCATACTTGGTCCATATCTGCTTCGTTATCTTGGAGTTAGTTAAAGGTTTACATCTGCAATGAGCTATTTGTTGAGTGAGTAGAAGTGAAAAAAAGCTTGCAGGACTTGTCGAAGTTAGTGTACCCTTGAAGAAGTAAGTAGCAAAAAAAGAAGTAAGAGGTGTGTTCAAAAAGTATCGCGAATTTTAAATTTTCGCGGGTTACGTATATTCGAAATTCGAATTTTTTGTGGCGTTACGGTGGTAATCATGTCTCTCACTTATGCCGACAAGCTCGGCCATTGTGAATGTTCAATTAATTTTTGACAGCTGCTTTGCTTGCACGTGTTTTGGATCGTCTTCGATTTTTACCTATTCAAAAAAATGGATCAAAGAACCTGTATCAAATTTTGTGTGAAAAACGAAATTAAGTGCGCGGATGCATTCCGAATGTTGACTGTGGCATACGGAGAAGATACCTTGGACCGAAGCAACGTTTATCGGTGGTACAAAATGTTCTCAGAAGGCCGAGAAGATATGACAAAAATTGGCTTTTGCACCACTATAACGCCCCTGCTCACACATCGTTGGTTGTGCGCGACTTTTTGGCCAAAAACAACACACTAATGATGCCGCAGCCACCGTATTCCCCAGATCAGGCCCCCTGTGACATTTTCTTGTTCCCTAAACTGAAGAGGCCCATGAGAGGACGACGTTACTCTTCTCTTGACGAGGTAAAGACGGCATCGAAGGAGGAGCTGAAGAAGATTAAAAAAAAAAAAATGATTTTTTGAAGTGCGACTACAAATTGAACACAAAACCAAGTGGTTCATCTAATTCACCTTATACGACTCAATTATGCATACATTTATTTTAGGAATAATGCATTTCCAAAACAAATGTTTTTGCTTACATTGTATGTTAAGGACAGAGGGACATTTATTTAGAGTACCTAGAAGAACGGTATCAAGAATTATAACAGTAGTTTCGCACCACATTACGGAATTAAAAGACACACATAATCACATTTATATGCCAAAACCGGAAAGAGACCTGAAAAAGTAACAGAGATACTTTTTTAAATTAGCTAAATTTCCTCGCGGGTCGCAGCACCGCACTCATGTAAAAATAATTTATCAAGGTAAAGAAAGTCCAAAAAAGACTTTTCTCAAAAACATTTTACATACTTTATATACAGGTGGGAAAGATGCAGAGCTATTTTGTAATAAAAAGGTATATTTTCCATCAACGTCCAGACGTTATGTGATAGTAATCTCCGCATTACAAACATCATTGCACGGGGGCCGGGATTAACTCATGATGCTTCTATTTTCCGTTACTCTCGGATTCACTGGAGAGTTTGGTTCTGGAATAGTTGTTGTAAACAGTGGTTATGAAAATAACCACTTCGTGATTACGGCACTAATGCATGTGAATGCGAGTTCCGGAAATATTTTTAATGAGTCTCATGTAAGAACTCGGAAATGTATCGAGCGGTCATATGAAGTCTGGAAGCGTAGGTTTCCGGTATTATCACTGGGCTGGTGCTTGCACCTAGAAAAAACCCAAAGCATTATTGTTGCAACAGTAGTATAACACAACATCTGCTGCAATAATCGCGATATAGAGGCTCCGCCACTTTCAAATGAAATTAAAGATGCTGTATGATTAATATACCCAATAATCGCACTGCTGAAAGTCATGCAATAAATAATGTTACCAGAAAATGTTTAATAGATAATTACTTCAGTTTATTGTAGTTTAATGCATACGTTTATAATTTAACATATATTTTGTTTTTAATTCACATGTTTTTCTCTCATCCATTTCGTTGATAAGTTGTTACTTTCTTCTAATAGCTTCATTCATTATTCGTGCTCCGCATATATTATTTTTATATTCAAATTTTTCTTCCGTCCATCTTACTTTCATATCTGCTAACTCTCCCAAGCATTTTTCGCAGATCTTTGTGGTTTTTCTTCAAATTTTATTATTATTATTATTTATTATTTATTATAATTGAAATTACAATAAATGAGAAAAAACTCTAGCAACTAGGGCTATCGGTT
>NW_017537320.1:100633-102770 GCF_001853355.1 Bactrocera latifrons
CTCTTTAACCACCCTAGCTGTATGAATAGGAGCATTATCGTGCTGGTAAGTCCATTTGATAATGTGAAAAATATTGGAATAATGAGGAAACGCAGTCTGTATGATAGATTTGTAGGTTTCCGCGTTCATTTTGGAAGTAACAAATTGAAGGTCGCAAGTGCCAAAGACTGATACCGACCCCCACACCATTACGCCTGCCTCACAGCTATGGCGACGGCTCAGGAAATGCTTTTCCTTTCGAAGATCGAGATAATAATAGTTGTATCCATCAGGGCCGTCTAAATTAAATTTTTTTTCGTCGGAAAAAACTTCTGCCATTCGCTCGTCCAGCTCATGTGCTTGCGCGCAAAGAGTAGTTGTAAAGCTTTACGTGCATCATTTCACGGTGGTTTTTTTTAAGTTTCATTCGTTTTAAATGATCAGCCGACGAAATCACACGTTTAACTGTAGACACACTGGCTGTAACGCCTCAAATTTCTTTAATTTTGGGTGCTGAGAGATGCGAATAGCACGCAGCTCGGACAATATGCCTCCTGACTGCCGCAGAGGTGGCGTGTTTGACTACGCCTTTCATGCTTTTGCCATATTCTGCTTTGTTTCTTAAAAAATTACTCACAACATTTTGGCTTCGACCAATTTTTGGAGCGATTCTGCGATGGCTAAGACCACTTTCACGATAGGCCTCGATTTGACCTCTTTCATACCCGGCTAATTGTTCTCCGCGTCCCATTTTTCATTTATTTTAAAGAAAATATATGAAATAAAAAGTTTGTATCAAAAATGTGTCGCCACACCGCCAAGTTTAATATGTCGTAGTCACCGCTTACGCGATTATAGCCGAGTTAACAACCGCGCGCCAGTCGTTTCTTCTTTTCGCTACGTGGCGCCAATTATATATTCCAAGGAAAGCCAGGTCCTGCTCCACCTGGTCCTTCCAACGGAGTGGAGGTCTTCTTCTTCTACTTTCAGAGCTGGAGTGTTTTCGTCCATCCAAGCCTCTGCATCATATAGCAGGACGGGAATTATGAGTGACTTGTAGAGTTTAGTTTTTGTTTCTCGAGAGAGGACTTTACTGTTCAATTGCCTACTCAGTCCGAAGTAGTACCTATTGGCAAGAGTTATCCTGCGTTGGATTTCTAGGCTGGCATTGTTGGTGGTGTTTACGCTGGTTCCAAGATAGACGAAATTATCTACAACAAAAGTTATGACTGTCAACAGTGACGTGAGTGCCAAGTCGCGAATGCGACGACTGTTTGTTTGATGACAGGAGGTATTTCGTCTTGACAACGAAATCATCACAGATATTAATCGATCGTCGTTTTTTTATATTTTGTAAGCAGCTCAAACACGAAAAAAAATCTTTTTTATATAAATTTCGATAATATTATGAAACAAAGTGAACATATGTAGTTTTATACTTTTATTGGTAATTATGTTTTTTGACTCTGTTACAGAAAATTTAATATTTGTTCTCGATACATTTATTTTCACTCAAGTGTAAAAAGATCTGTGAATAATGAAATGTAATAGATTTTGTGACTGTCACTTACAGAATATGGATATTTCTGTTTTTTTAATTTATGAAGCTAATAAGTTATGTTATAGTAATATTATATATTAATATTATATATATATTAAAATAATATATTATACATATAATAACATTACGTAATAAAGTGTAAAGTATACAGTACAGTACGAAAACTCAAATTTTGTTTCAATATAAGTGCATGATAACCAAAAATATAACTACTTTAACCACTTCAAAATAAAAACAATATACAGTAGAGGCCCGTTAATCCGGATCAATGAATACCGGCCCCTATCCGGAATATAAGGGAATCCGGATAACCAAGGCATATCAGAACGATGTATTAAGAAAAAATATTTATAAATTTCTGTTTGTTTATTATAACAAATAATACACATGTTCAAAAAAAAAAATTTAAACAATCCATTGAAAATAAACGTTAGAAATTTGTATGTATTAAGCGGTGTAATATAAATTCTAAATTTAATTGAAAAAATCGGTTAATTTTGTTTGGCGAACGCTTTTTTGTTTAGCCTCTATACACAAATTGTCCGATTCAACGTTATTTTCCTCTGACCATTGTATAGGTGCTGAAGCTTTTAATAG
>NW_017537320.1:105889-115282 GCF_001853355.1 Bactrocera latifrons
TCTCTAATATATAATCTCTACAACGGCATACCCCAAGGTTCCCCYCTTTCAGTAACTCTTTTCATCATAGCGTTTAACAAAGTTAGTTCTATAATCTCCTCAAATCCAAGGGTCGAACATWTCGCTTATGCAGACGATGTCGTAATTTTCACAAAAATCAAAGATCTGCAACAAGTTGAGCATATATTTTTGAAAATTTTAAATGATATTAATAAATGGTCAGAAAGGTCTGGTGCCAATATTTCAGCAAGCAAATCCTCCAGCTTTCATATCTGYAGAAAGCACAATTGCTCCTTTCCCCCCCTTCACATATATAACATCCAAATCCCACACACTAATACTTTAAAAATACTAGGCCTRWTATTTGATAAGACTTTGTCATAYAAAGAACATTGTAAGTCTGTTAGATTAAGCTTATTTTCTAGGCTTAATATCATAAAATTTTTGTCTTCTAAATATAGCYTATGTCACTCAAACAMAATTGYTAATGTAACAAAAGCCTTATTGTTATCTAAGATTGACCATGGACTGTCGATATACGGGCACTGTGCTAAAACMCATATCAAACTTATTCTCCCAGCATACCACGCGGCAGCTAGAAGGAGTATTCGAGCATTTCCTACTTCGCCAATAAAAGCCATCTTACCGGAAGTTGGACTACCAAATATTGCGCAAAGAACCGCACGTAACACGATGGTGCTCATTCTAAAGTTATTTCAGGCCAGAAACGAATTGCTGCTTACACAGGTTAGAACAGCTTTAAAACACACTAATGTAAGCTGCAAGCCATCTACCATATCACGTTGCCTATCTATTGCGAAACAACTTAACATCGTCGCAACTCCTACTTTGGTTGAAACAGCAATTTCCCCATCCTACTCTTCACTTAGAACATCACTTATTACCACTTCACAACAACACCGCAAASAGTCTACAAGCAACAACGAATACCAACAACTACATAACAGAGCCTTAGAGCATTACAACAAAACTTGGGAAGTTGTGTATACAGACGGATCTAAATCCGACACAGGTACTGMGTTTGCTGTGACAAATAAGCYAGGTTCCACCATTGCTGTATATTCTCTGCCACCGTACTGCTCGGTATTCACAGCCGAAGCAGCTGCAATACTTGAAGCGGTACTTTTTGCCTCCCGCAATGGAAAGAAAACGGTCATTTTCACCGATAGCAAATCCGCCATCGATGCTATTWTTAACCAATCAAATTGCATACCAAAGATCCAAAAAATCCGTAACATTATTATGCAGCATAGCAATGCAATCAAAATAATGTGGGTACCTGCCCACATAGCTGTCCTACTAGGAATATAACAACATTTACCCGCCTGCGAATAGGTCACACACTTGCAACACATGCGCATCTCTTGAATGGCACTACTAAACCAAACTGCCCGCATTGTGGATCCTCCGATTTTAACGTGATGCACATCCTCGACAACTGCCCAGACCTACAACAGATACGACTTTCTTTGTTCAATAACACTAAACCATCTGACTATCTCAAAGCGATAAATGACCGTAGTATTAACCTAATTGCAAAAATTTGTAGCACTTTCTAAATTAAATATATAAAAATACATAAGTATAACCACTATCCTTAAGATCTTAAAAATAGATATCCTAAAAGTTGTATACACAGTATATATCATTATTTCTTCTTCTTTAAACGATCATCTTCTCATATACGGTCATAACCACCTAGAACTTAATGTATACTTAAGCCGAAGGCCCTGGCAGCCAGTGCTTTAGCTCGTAAGTGAGGTAATTATTTATAATTGTTTCTCTTTTAAATAAATAAAAATAATAATAAAATAAAATCTTGTACTCTACAAAAAAACAAAAAAAAAAAAAAAAAAAAAAAAAAAAAAAAAAAAAAAAAAAAAAAAAAAAAAAAAAAAAAACACAAAGAGAACAAATGTATCTGCTTACGAAATAAATATGTATTCAAAAAGAAATGGAAACATGAAATTATTTCAAAGTGCTAAACATGCTTTTGAAAATTTGTAATCGAAATTCTTTCTGTAGTTATGCCGTTAAAGGGATTTACTTATGGTACAGCAGGTAATCGATTATTAGACTCGCAATATCTTTAAGGGGGTATTCTACTCTAGAAATAAAGTTTTGGGCAGTTTTCTGAATTTTATTTAAAAAAAAAAACCAAAAATATTTTCACTATCCATTTTTGATGGCGTTTTTATTGATATCTTAATACAGAAAAAAAATTTTACAAAAAAATATTAAAAATGAAAATAATTAGAAGGGTGTGGAGAGACATTTGTAAAAATTGGCGAATCTTGGTGACATTGATCCTGACTCTCCTGGTGGTCTGAAAAAAAAATCAACAGAGATTCTTAATCCGTAAGGATGCTGTATAGTCCCTATTTCAGGGAACACGAATTTTTTTTTTTTTTTTGAAAACGGCGACTGCCTGCAAATAAAAGTCATTTTTACGAATTGATTTTTCAAATTACTGAATTTTTTTTAAATATTAAAAACAAAGGATTAAAGATTCTATAAAGATAAAGGATTATATAAAGAAGGTTCATACAAAGTTTCAAGTAAATCGGTTGTATAGAACTTGAGATAATGCCGATAGCGTGTGGAAAAATGTAGTTTCGAGAAAAACGCGTTTAAAAAAAGTGAGTCTACCTACCTACCGGGCTAGGTACTGCGTCACTAAAGTAACTGTAGCTTTTAAAATAATTTTAATTTTTAAAAATCCTTTGGAGGATATGTTCTTAAGGGTCTAGACTTTAAATATATGAAAAAAAAAATCGAATTTGTAAAAAAAAATTTGTGGAAACCTATATACAGTTTTGAAAAAATTTCACCGGTATGAAAAGTTCGGCACCACCTGTGTTTAGCCATTACTTCTTAGAGATAAAGAGATGCCCAACTCTCCTGTCACTGGAAATGTGAGAATCACTCGCCTACCAAACTTTGACAGTTGACGAGATTGAGGTTTTGGAATTGGAACTACGGCCAGAATGAAATTCTACCACAAATATACATATGCGAACGGGGGGATTTGTTACTGCCGTTTGTCATTGTCGCTAATCGCTAAAAAACTTTCACTTTAGTTCAAATGTCATATGTTTTAATATGTCATAAAATCATAAAAATGGATATAAGTAGTTACGCCATATATTAAGAGTTCAATATATAATAATTTGCAATCGTAATAAATGTTGTGTGTTTTAATTTAAATGCGCAAAAACTCTTCTTTTGTTCGATCTGACCACAATGGAATATGTTATTTAAAAACGCTTATTTTGAGGCGGTCTCACACTAGAATAAGTTGGGCATTGCATTATCCCTGATTCTAACTACCTTAACAGTTCATGTCATCATGAAAATGAATACGAGGATAAATACTAAAAAGTGACACGATTTAGACCTTTTCGTAGTTACGCACACCCAATATAAATGCTTCCCTCGTCTTGGCTTTTTATCGTATTCATTATTGATTTATTTCGTATTTTTATATTTCGTATTAGTTTTATTCACCTAACTGTTGTGCGTATATTCTTGTACTATAAAGTAATATATACATACAAAATGCAAAAATAAAAACAGAACAAATGGTTTTTTCTACAAAATCAATTTATTTTATTCAAAATAGTCTAATTCTGCTTCAATACAGCTTTTTGCAACGTCAGCTTTCATCTTCTCGATATTCGGGGATTCGAACACGGCGCGACAAAAGTTTCAAAACGTCAATGTAGAGTACCGCATTAACGGTTTCGGCCAGTTACAAACAAATCAGGATTGTCTTCACTTTTGACTTTTTAGGTTTCGGCTCGTCCGGTACCTTCCATTCAGCACCCCGGCGTTTCGTTTCGGAGTCATATTGGAAATACCACTTTCGTCACCAATCACAATATTGTAAAGGAAATTTTTGTCCTTTTTGACCTCTTAAATGATGTTCTTCGAATATTGGATTCTTAGCAATTTTAGGTCGTCAGTCTATTTGTGCGATAAATCGATGTTTTGGATATGTTCAAATCCATTTCCATGAATTTCAATGATGATTCGGCTGATTTGCGACGAATTCACGCACAGCTTGTACAATTCGATGGAATTTCCGGTGATCACTTATTTTGATGGGCCCACACCTTGATCGTCATTTATGTCCTCATGACCACTTTGAAAACGTTGAAACCACTCGTGCACTCTGCTACGTGATAGGCAATCATCGCATAAACTCGTTTCATCAATTGAAACGTTTCGGTAAAAGTTTTACTGATTTTAAAACATAATTTAATGTTGGCTCTTTGTTCGGAGCTAAATATAGCAGATTCTAACATCAGCATCAGTCGACATATAGATGGCGCCACCAAGGGGCGCTAGATTCACAAAGTCGTGTTTACTTTGGTACGCACCTTGCATATGTATACATATAAATGATCAGGATGACGAGAAAAGTTGAAACACTGTCTGTCTGTCTGTTCGTCCGCCCGTGCAAGCTGTGGAGTAAAAATTTAAATATCTTGATGAAAAAAGTTCGTAGATGGGATAGGAGCACTGACACTCCTCGTCGTACCAGCTGTTCTTTTGTACTTTCCGAAAACCAATGGTTTGAGTTGCGGCGGAAATGCCGTCCCACAGTTCCCTTATACCGAGTTGTTGACGAGTGCTCTCAGAGAGCAGGAGTGCAAGACGAGTAGAAATTGTTGGTTTTCCAGGTCTTAAAACGCACTGATAATCAGTTTGTTGACGGAGGGCTTTAATCTCCTTATCAGTTTTTCGCTGCCGTGTTTGCAAAGCTCGGCCTYCAATACATCGGCCCCCGGCGCTTTGTAGTTCTTGATAGGGTAATTGCTATGCGGACTTCTTGATGATCGGGCAATTGAACGTCTGCTCGGGTTCACTTATTTCGGTTATGTCAAAGATACCTTCTTTTCCCTCCCTGGTGTTAAAGTCGCCAAGCAAAGTTTTGACATCGTGGCGGGGACAGCTCTTATAGAAGCGATCCAAGCGCGTATAGAAGGCGGCTTTGGTCACATCGCTCTTCTCTTCAGTTGTGGCGTGGGCGCAAAAGAGCAATATTTTGAAGAACTTCGCATTGATGCGGATCGTTAGCCTTAGTGCGTTTTCCATGGTCGTCGTGGAAAGAGGGTATCGGGTTTAACATGGCGGGTCCCAAACTCAGCGTGCAATCCCCTGGGGTGTATGTTTCGCCTTCTCACTTTAGCTTGCTAAACGGATGTTCTTCGGCTACCCAGAACATACTTGGCTTAGGACCGTAAGTCGTGAGTGGCTGGAGCCATATGTAAAAGAATCGTTTCTGGCCACTTCCAAGTGAATGACAATCAGAGAACTTTCCTCACTTAAGTAAACTTTTACGCATGACTCCATCCTTCACTGCATTTCCGCACATCACAGCGAAAAAGAAAGAAAGGGACGGAAAAAGGAGATCGACAGTTTCTTTTGCGATACGCCGTCGAACGTCGAAGCTGTATTCCGCCCTTCCTGCGCTCTACTTTTTTAAACACATGTTTTAATGAACATCTACATGTTTTAAATTGAATACATTTTTATACCAATTCTTCGATGGGAAATGTTCACCGGTGAATGCGTGGAAACACATCGGAAGTGAGATGTATTCAACTTTGACAGTTGATTGGATTAAGAAAGGTTTGACGTTGCGCAATTGGAAAAAGAGGGAAATTCTACTAAAAATAAATGAGATCGAAGGGATCTTTTGCCGTCGTTCACGATAAAAAAATAAAAAGCGTACAACAAAAGAAAATTAAAGAAAACACGAATTGTTTTGTGATGTGATGGATCATGTTATTAATTTGCTTTGTATAGAATAAAATTATAAAACAAATATTTAAGTAGTTTCTCCATGGTTTAAACTCAACAAAGATTTTATCAATGTTACCACTGGTGCGTAAAAGCTTCTCTTTGTTGTTTTTATTTCGAATCCATGCCAATGTAACTATCGCATCACTCCATGCACAAATTTTACACCGTAAGTTCAATGCTTACTTTGCTTTTGGCAAACAACTGTGTTACTTTCTGCCCCACTTTTGCATATATTACTGCTGCATGTGCTTTATCAGATGCGTCTTGTGTTGCTATTTGTACCGATCCAGCGTGGAATAGTTATTTTTATCAAATATATCTAATTGTTTAGCGAATTTCAGCCATTCTTCTTCTAATTCTTTGTTTAACGGCTCGTCCCAAGAACCACCTGTTGACCAAAGTTGGTGAAAGCCCACCAAGTGGATCAAATATTTTTGCCAGTTGTGAGAGTATTGTCCGTTTTGTAATTTTTTCCATCTGTTGAGCTGCTGCTTTAAACCTAAATATGTCACGTTTTGGTTCCCATTGTAACCCCAATGTCTTCACTGAAACCGTTTCTTCGATTTGAATAATTCCATTACCTTCCCAGGCAAGATCAATTTGTATATATGTATCAATTTGTCTCGTAATTCTTTACATTCCTGAATAGCCGCCTGTCATGAGATCGTCCACATAAAAACCGTTAACCCTTTAATGACGTCATGCACGTTTTTATTGTCTTTGCGGTAAATGTTACCAATCTCTTGTAACGTTTTCATTGCTAAAAATTGTGCTGCTGCTGTACCATATGTAACTGTTGTAAGTTTAAACTCTTTTACTTTCTCCTGTGGATTTTCTCTCCATAGAATATACTGGTATTCCTAATCTTCCTCTTTGACTTTTATTTGCCGATACATCTTTTCGACATCAGGACTCATTACATATTACCAATCATTACAGATTGGTCCGAACCGCTTAACCCCCAAGATATTCCTTTATAAGTCGCACACTCTGGACGCATCACCAAATCCAATACCAAATTGAATAAAATGGGAGATAGCACTCACCCTGTCTGAGTTGTCTGACACCAGTCCTGACTTAGATGCCGCTACTTAAAATATTTCCACGCCTTACTCCACAACTAGACCCTGGGTACAGCTGTTAATTAATTTTCCCGGAACTCCTTTGCATACTAGGCCTCTCCAAATCGCATCATGTTTGAGAGTGTCGAACGCTTTCTCAAAATCGATAAATCAAAGGTAGAGAGAAGTTTGCCACTCTACCGACTACTCTAAAATCACTCGTGTGATGAGCAATGGGGTTTGAAACCAGCTTGTTCTTTACGTATACCATGGCAAATCAGATAACCTTTTGTAAATTGTTCTTTAATGCTCTGAGAGCAGTCATTATCTCCATCGCATTCGGGTACGAGGTGTTAATGTCACGTCTTGGTATGTAACGTTGGCAACCAAATGACTGAATAGCCTCCGACGAAGTTGGTGAGAGCAATTTTTCATAGTAACGAAGTAGTTGTTTAGAAAATTTTCTTAACACCAGGATTACTAACACGTCCTTTTTTCCTTATTGTATAAATGACAATCCTTCCTCGACATCCACGCATACAATAGGGTGGGTCGATTCCGGACTTTTTCGATTCGGGATTTCTAATAGTGCGGAAGAGTTGCCTTAGTACTTCCCGATTCCAATGCAACTTTTTGTTTTGAGATCGGATTGCATCTTCAACCCCAACTCCGGCCTTGAAATTTCGGAAATTCTCCTAAAATCGTGAAATTGTCTATCTAGCGACTGAAATACGTATCTTATGGCAAAATGTATAAAGCAAAAGTTATTTGTCACGTCATTTGCTACCGAAATGGCCGTAGGATGAACCGTTTCCGAGATACGAGCGAAAAGCGGTGCGCCACAGCGCAAGGTGAAAATCGGCTTGCGGCAACACTTCTTAACGTTGATTTCGCCGAGTTACATTCATTTCCTTGCGCCATACGACACGTTCGGACTGGTCTCCACATAAATATTTTTTCATCGAGTTCCTTCACTATTGTCGTTGATTTCGCCGAGTGCTATCACTTATATTCTCTCAACAGAACACAGAACTCAAAATGTCTGTATCTAAATTTAAATATAGACAGAAATGTCCTGTGTTTGGCATATATCCGTACAATCTCTCTGAGTCCCAGTTACCTACTTACCAGGATGTTYTTTTGTGTTATCAGTTTGAAAGATTTCGTATAGGGYGACTCCGAGGCKACAACTATGAACCTACGAGTAARGAGGTTACAGAAATAGTTGCAAAAATGGTTGAAAATACTTTCAAAAAGTCATCTATTCCGATAGTTTCACACAACAGAGTTGTACAAATGCTCTCGACATAACATAAGAAATTTCTGATTCTTAAACAAATGTTTTTAAGGAACCCAATAGGTTTGAGCCCTAAAACAGACGACTTTGTCTCTTCTGCCGGAAAATTATTTGACATCGCTGCTTGTAAATGCATTTCTTCTTGCACTTGTCCAAAGGAAAGGAAAGTTCCTATCAATGAACAACCATTTCTCTTGGACCAGAGAACCAGAAGAATTGSTCGCATTRGAAGTGTTGATCTACCTGAAACAAAAAAGATTACAAAGAAAAATGAACGTAAAGAAAATCTTTCAAAACGTCATTCAAAATCAACACYTACCAGAAAAATATCAGCTAAAATACGTGACCATTCAGATCAGCCAGACTCTCATACAGACGACAACAATGTAGGTGCGTCGCACATGGATTCTTCTAAAAACGATGCTGATGATGATTTAGCGTCGATGCGTCCAGGTAACATGTGCAAATCTCGCTGGCTGACCTGTGCAAATATAATTCTGAGATTATACATTTCTACTGAACAACAAAGGAAATAAGGATTTTGCTAAACTGCGCAAGGTTGTCGATTCATCCATTCAACAGAATGCTTTCTTTGCTCTTCCAGAAAACATTATCCTTAGTATGATGACAGACGAACGGATAGAAGTCAGAAAGTTGGCCCTTGGCCGTCTTTTGGCAGCCAGAGAACCCGAAGAGCAGCCACCTCCACGCGCTGGGTTCTGGGTGACCAATACAGGTTAGCTGAGAGCTGTAACAATTTTCACCTTACCCTGCGCCTCATTTTCGCTCGTATCTCGGGAACGGTTCGTCCTACGGCCATGACCATTTCGGTAGCAAATGACGTSACAAATAACTTTTGTTTTATACATTTTGCCATGAGATACGTATTTCAGGCGTTAGGTAGACAATTTCACGATTTTAGGCGAATTTTCGAAATTTCAAGGCCGGAGTTGGGGTTCAAGATGCAATCCGATCTCTAAACAAAAAGTTAATTTGGTTCCACTCTTCCATTATAGCTTTTTTAAGATCGGATTTGTTCTGGATGTCATGTTTTTTAACATTTGTCTTCAAAATAGATCACAAACTTTCGATGAAGTTCAAGTCCGGTGATTGTGCCGGAGTTTCAACAATGTGTGGACATTTATATATTAACCACATTTGCACCATCTGTGACTTGTGCTTAGGGTCGTTATCTTGGTAAAA
>NW_017537321.1:0-1227 GCF_001853355.1 Bactrocera latifrons
AGATTAGATTTTATATAAGCGACTTGCTCACGGCGCTGATCAAATTGAACTGTGTCGTTGTCATCTGTTCTTGTTCGTGCTATGGTCCGTTTCATTAGTTTCGTCAAGTTCGGTCAATTTGTCAGGGAAGTAATAATTAGTATTTCTGTCCGCTTCTGTGTTCCCTTCCTACATATATATATATATATACACCGAAATAAATGAAAAAATTACGGTACCTGCCTATTGCTTACTTTGTGTTTCCAAGCACACTGTAATTTTCCAAAATCAAAAAAATTTCAAAGTCAAGTATTCTTACTTGCAGGTTTTGGTTATACCCCTTGGGCTGATAAAGCAGTCCTGCTTATAATAAATAAGCAAAGGCGAGCAAAAAAAAAAAAGAAGTGCAAATAT
Source organism: Bactrocera latifrons (assembly GCF_001853355.1). NCBI lineage: Eukaryota > Metazoa > Arthropoda > Insecta > Diptera > Tephritidae > Bactrocera > Bactrocera latifrons. The sequence goes on from NW_017537321.1 coordinate 394, forward strand.
AAGTAAAGGTACTCAATTGTATAAGTCGTTCGCAAGTCTACAAAGTAGACATACATATGTACATGGTTTCTTTCGCTCGTGATATTTTATTATTTATTAAAATAATTTTTGTAAATTAACGAACTCTGACTGACTAAATTAATAGTGTAAGATATCGTGTTGCGAATACATAAATTTTTTAGTTACTAATACTACTGTTAATGTGTCAATCTGATTATCAACAAGCCACCTAAAAATCTAATTTTAAACAACACATGTGGCAGCTGTTCTGAAAACGTGAGAAAAAACACCAAAGGATTGAGATGCTCTCTGTGCCAGGAGTGGTTTCATAGCAGATGTCTGAACCTCAGTAATGCTGAATTTGACGCAATAGCAACAAATATCAAGGTAAATCGTATCTTATGGAGGTGTCTGAAATGCAATGATTTGGAGGTTAGTGTAAGACATTCTGATGACTCGGAGGATGAAAGTGAGAATGACAATGTTGATAGACTTTAAAAAGTCCTAAATAAACAATTTGAAGAATTTGCCAAAAGATTTTATGACAATCTTGAAAACTTTAAATCTTCTATTAATGAAAGTATCACCGGGTTAAAAAACGAAGTTAAAGCGCTCGCCAAGCAGCATGCCATCACCGATAAAAAATGCACGAGTCTGAATGACCGTATAATAACTATTGAAAATAATTTATGATCCTACAAAATCTCATCATCATCACCATCTTCTCCTGAGGACATCATAAAAGAAATTAATGATCGTAAGAAGCGTGAGTCAAACGTCATCGCTCTTGGAATTTCAGAGTCAACCAAAGCTACTGGCATCGACCGACTGGAA
>NW_017537321.1:1477-3182 GCF_001853355.1 Bactrocera latifrons
AGCAGAGTGAGAGCTCTCAGGTTAGATTCAAACCAGACCTAACCCCTGCACAACAGACTCACCTTAATGATTTACGCTCTGAATTAAACACTCTCAACAAGAATGGTGACACAAGTAAAACCATCAAGTATATCCATGGGATACCGCTGATAGTTAACATAAATTTTCGCCCGCTCAGTGAAAAGGAAGAAACCCGAAGCTCTTCAAGAGTACTATCAAAACACGCAGGGGCTCCGAACAAAACTAAATAAAATTTTCACAGCGTCTGCCGTCAGTAATATCGACCTCATTTGTATTACTGAATCATGGTTACACCCATCGATTCACGTCGGCGAACTAATCGACAGCACTTACACAATTTTTAGGCACGATAGGTATTCAGTTTTGTCCGGTCTGGAACGAGGTGGAGTATTCATCGCAGTCAAATGCCACCTTTAAGCTGAAATAATTCAAATTGATCAACATAACCTTGAGCTCGTCTTCGCCAACGTAAAAGGCACTTCCCACGATATCATTGTTGGCTGTGTCTACATGCCACCTCTCTTAAACTTTGATTCCTATACTAATCTACTCACTCTGCTCTCTTTTATAAATGATACATATAAAAATGCTAAACTATTACTTGTAGGCGACTTCAATTTGCCTAGTAGTGTCCCCCGTGCGGACTGTGAAATGATTCTCCAAAATGGTTTAGCTTTACTTGATTGCACTCAAGTAAACAACACAAGCAACTGTAATAACACTTTTCTTAATCTCTGTTACAGTAGTATTGAAATTAGTGTTGATAAACCTTACCATTTGTTGAAGCGGACAAATATCACCCGGCTCTCTCTATCAGTCTCAATTTTCGACCTAATCTTACATCAACTATATACTCCTTTAAGAAAGCCGATTATCATAATCTCAACGTTTTTTATCATCGGGTTAACTGGGTAGAAACGAATGAAACAGACACTATCGACAATGAAATTGCTTGGTTTTACAACAAGCTAGAGGAAGGCATTACCCTATATGTGCCTGTACATAAGAATTATGTCAGTAATTACCCTAATTGGTTCTCTTTTGAGCTTATCAACAGAATTAAGCTCAAAAATGCGGCTCACTCACAATACAAGAACTCTAGTAACCAACTAGATTACGCTCGCTTCAGCATGTTAAGACGTGATTGCAAAATTTAAAGTATTGAATGCTAGAGGAAATATGTTGACAAAATATAGAACATGGTTCAGTCGGACACAAGTGCGTTCTGGAAGTTCATCAAGGATAAGATGTACAATAGTGTGAACATTCCATCCGAGATGTCATGGCTCGATCAATCTGCTACCACTGGTGAATCAATCAGTAACCTGTTTGCTTCATTCTTCGAAACAACATTCACTGATGATAACAATAATGATCGAATTTACAAAAATACGGTGATTAATGGCCCAAAAACCAACCTCGCTAATTTGGAAATCAAACGTGAAGATGTTCTCGAACAATTACTCAAGCTGAACCCTAACAAAGGTGCTGGACCGGACGGTATACCAAATGTTTTTCTTAGAAACTGCGCTACTGTGTTCTATGAGCCTATCATTCACATATTCAATAAATCTTTGCAGCTTGGTACCTTCCCTAGCGCATGGAAGCTGTCGTATGTCAGTCCAATCTTCAAAAGTGGCCAGAGAGCTGATGTTTCCAACTACAGGCCTATATGCATTCAATC
>NW_017537321.1:3457-4900 GCF_001853355.1 Bactrocera latifrons
TGATGTTTCCAACTACAGGCCTATATGCATTCAATCAGCGTTGGAAAAACTATTTGAAAAGCTGGTCCTCACTCAACTTACTGCTGCCTTTAAAGATATCATCACGACAAGACAGCATGGATTTACAGGTGGCAGATCAACCACGTCCAATCTTTACTCTTACACTAATTTCCTACTCAACACTTTGAATGATGGTCTCAAGGTTCACTCCATATATACTGCCTTTAGTAAACCCTTTGATCGTGTAAATCACAGAATTCTTGTTTCTAAGATTCACGTCTACGGAGTCGACGGCAATGCCTTGTATTGGTTATATTCCTACCTGGTAAACAGTGCCCTGCAAATTAGAGTTGATGGATATTTGTCTGAGGAATATAGGGTTACATCTGGAGTGCTACAGGGGTCCCACCCAGGACCTCTGCTTTTCAACATCTTTGCAAATGATATTGGCAAAAAATTTCCTGTTAGAATACCTGCTCTACGCAAATGTCCTCAAGATCTACAGAGCCATCAAAAATGAGCTAGATGTCCAGCTGCTTCAAGATTACATTGACAAACTCACGGCCTGGTATACTAATAACAAACTTGACTTTAACGCAAATAAATGCGCGGTAGTCTCGTATTCGCGCTCTCACAGCAATATTGCCACCAGTTATAAACTAAACGGTCACAACCTACAAGAAGTTCCCGACATAAAAGACTTGTTCATCATCATAGACAACAAACTTACTTACTCGAAGCATATAGACAAGATCACACTCCAAGCTTTCAAGGTTCTTGGATTACTCATGAGAACAGGCAAAGAGTTTCGCAATCCCTACACATTGATATGTCTATATCGCCAACTGGTTCTACCCATACTTGAGTACGGCACTGTAGTCTGGTCTTCTCACACGGTTGCCTCGATCAACAGACTGGAGAAGGTCCAAAATAAATTCTGCAAGTCTCTATCCTTTCATACAACCTTGAGGTCGCAGGTACTTTCCACTGATGATAATCGTTCACGCTATAAAATCAACAGCCTAGCTACACGTCGTCAAGTCGCTGACCTAGTCTTTTACTTTAAGGTAATTACAACCTAATTGATTCCCCAGAGATTCTTGGTAGTTTTGAGTTTGCTCCTATGTCATTCTCGCTGAGACAATCGCGGAAACTTAAAACAACAAAGACACAGAAAACCTACGTCTTCCATGGACCTCACAACATTATTGCTAACCATATATATTCACTTCACCAGAACATCGATTTCTTTGAGGCTTCCTCAGTTCATTCATCAATAATATAAAGGACAAACTCCTTCCATACCATTAATTTGATCACTGTTATACAATTGCCCTTATTATTATATTTTTTCTCTTTTTCCTTTACTTATAAAAGTAATTGTTGTATATTGCTGATTGGCGTTAATTTGTTAAATAAATAATTTGTGCATATAAATACATA
>NW_017537321.1:6180-12177 GCF_001853355.1 Bactrocera latifrons
ATCGCTCCATAAAATGTTTCTCCACTTTTTTGTTCCCTCAGGCGCTGACCAATCTAAATGACTTTTTGCAAAATTTAACCTCACATCTAAATTTTTTGATCGCATTAATGGAACTTTCCTGGCTATAAGTTCTGGTAGCTTGTCCTTTTGCAAACGCCTGCGAACTGTTTGGGCACTTCCTACATTTCCCCCTTTTGCTGCTATCACCTTCGACGGCTTGAATGGGTCCTTTCTACAAGTAGTTACAATGTGTGTACACGTTTTTTGTGGCCTTCCATGAGTCTTCCTACTAGATTGTCGCTCTAAAGCATTTTTAACAAAATTATGAGACCTTTCCATTAATTTCCCAATTTCCTGAAGCGATTTTTCTTCTTTTTCTGAGGTTTGAAACCAGCCGGGCTTCAACAGTGCAATGCGACTTCCGACCCATCTGATTAAAAATAATTTAATTTATCTGCAGCATTTTGAGCTTTAATTAAAGAAAACTTACCAATTCAGATAAAAAAACTTGACTGAACTGGATAAAATTAATTTTGTTTTCACAAAAAGCTAAGTTCACTTATGTGTAACTATTACATTGAGCAATTTTATTTTCTGAGAATTCACGCAAAACTGACACACGCATTAATTCGGGGGATTACATGCTTCATTCTCTTAGAAAGGGCGATGCCATTTTATCTTAATTAAACTTTCAGCATAACTTGTCTCATACAGCCCATAAAAAGTTTTTAAACTGTTGAGAGTACTAAGTTTTATCGTGTAACTATTATTTTGAGCAGGTGTGTATATCTATGTATGTGCGTACATCGAGTACTTTCCTTTTCGCGTTCTTTTTAAGCAAACGTTTGCAGATTAATAAAACATTTACATACATACTTACATACTTAAATGTTGGTATATTTACAAATATATAAAAAAAATTTTATACTTATTTAGTACCATTGACCGGCACATTTCGTTATATTGCACATACGTATTACATACATATAGTATGCACATATATAACAATTGTGCGAAACTATAAGGGAAACGACAGAAGAACATACAAACATAAAGCACAATTATATGCATATAAATATGTACATATATATGTACATACATACGTATATTTTTGCGTTATTATTATTTTCTTTCTTTTTACGTTCTTATCGTACTAAGAAATAATATACAAATTAATCACAAGTATATCGCAGATACGTTTAACTGACACACGGTAAAAAAAAAATCAATAATTATATACAACTATTTTTTGATTTTGACAATTTATGCGGGGAATACGTGTTCGCAAATTTATATAATTCAATTCATTAATAATAAAAATATCAATTATTTTTTTATTTTTATTTACACCTTTGCAAAGCAAAACATTTTTAAGCTCAAAGCTTACAATTAATTCTATAAATGCAATCTGAGAAATCAAAAGAGGTTAAACCAAGAACACCTCAATTATTGGAAATTCGCAAAATGGCTGATGATGATAAATCACAAAGCACACTTGCAGAAGCTACACGCCCAAAGCCAACAAAAAAGAACCAAAGATAATTCAATGTCAAGGTTAATAATTGTAAATGACAGTTTTGTTAGATACTACACAAGATTTACTGCTTCCCCTATTAATGACAACACAGACTCGGTTCTAAATTTAAAAATTCAAAGCATGGATAGCATATGGACACGCCTTCTGGCAGCATACGATATAGTACTAGATACTGACGATACTGAACTCCCAAAAAACATAAAAGCTTCGGCATCTGCTAAATATGAAAACTGCCTCCAACAATATCAAATTACGAAGGCATTGATATTAGACCAAATAAATTTATTACTGTCAACGAAGACACCACTCATTGCTTAATATAATATTACCAACTTTCAAAATATAAAGCAAAATCAATTTCATAAAACCACCGGGTTAGTTAATACAAAGAAAAGTGGTAATCTCGAAATCTCAAATCCCGAAAAAAGGAAAGAACAAAGCTCTAAAGCGGTAAAAATTCAATCTCTCATTCAGAAAATTAAGTTTTACCCACTGCGGTCATCACTATTGAACATAGAGGAGAATTATTCAAATTAAGAGCATTAATAGATCAAGGTTCTTAAAGATCCTTTATATCACCTAAAGATGAAAATCGGCTAAAGTTGCCAGTCAAAAATTCAAATTTCCAAATTTCGGGAATGGGCGGAAGAATTATACAAAATTCAAACAAAATTTGCCCAGTCACCATAGTCTCCCCAAACGCGGATATAAAAATACAAGCCATCGTTCTACCGCAACTCACAAATTTGCGTCCAAGCTGTGAAGTAAAAAAAAAGCAATGGGAAAAATGCTCATATCTCAAATTAGCAGATCCCAACTGCCACACCCCATCACAAATCGATTTATTATTAATACCTGAAATAATTCTTGAAGGAATAGAAAAAATATCCAATAAATTGCTAGCAAAACATACAATCTTTGGTAGGATATTAAGTAGCCAAGTCACAGAAAAAATTAGTTCTTTTACAACTGAAGTTGAAAATATTTCAAACGAATATTTAAATAATGAACTTAAAAAATTCTGGGAAGTAGAAGAATTACTTCAGACTACTTAACTTTCAGAAGAAGACCAGGCATGCGAAGCCTATTACGAGTCCACAACAACAAGAAACGAACATGGTAGTTAAAATGTGCGACTACCATTCAAACCCCCTTTTAATGAAACCATGGCTCTAGAACACTCTAGAATATCAGCAGTCCAGCAATTTCTAAGCCTGGAAAAAAGCCTGATAAAGAAAAGTGAGCTTAAGCGGGTATTCTACTCTAGAATTTTGAAAAATTCTATTCCATATATTTAAAGTTTAGACCCTTAAGAACATATCATCCAAAGGATTTTTAAAAATTAAATTATTTTAAGAGCTACAGTTACTTTAGTGACGCAGTACCTAGCCCGGAAGGTAGGTAGACTATAAAACATCCTTACTGATTAAGAATTTCTTTGATTTTTTTTTCAGACCACCAGGAGAGTCGGGATCAATGTCACTAAGATGTGCCATTTGTTTTTACACCTGTCTCTGCCCCCCTCTATTTATTTTAATTTTTAATATTTTTTTGCAAATTTTTTTCCTGTATTCTGAAGATATCAATAAAAACACCATAAATTGGTTTTTTTTTTTAATAAAACTCAAAAAACTGCCCAAAATTCGATTTATAGAGTAGAATACCCCCTTAAATGTGATGGACGAATATCTAGACCTCAACCATATGGAAGAAGCTGTATCATATGAAAAAGTATCATCTACCTTTTTATCTTTTTATCTGCTATTATTGTCTATATTTAAATATGTTTTTAATGGGGATGTAGAGAAAATGTAGAGACAAATTCTATTACTTAAAGATGACCAAGATTTCCAGCGTATAGGCTTCCGCAAATCAAGTAATAATCCAAGCAGCGACTACATACTTAAAACCGTCACCTTTGGCATCAATTGTGCACCTTATTTGGGGATCAGGACACTGCATGAAGTGGCAAAAATGTGTGAAAATTTTTGCCCTTAGCAACTTCTGTGTTACAAACACAAACATACGTTGATGATATTCTATCAGGTAGCCACAGTCTGTCATTAGCGTGCGAAACACTATCTTAAGTTATCAAAGCACTAAATTCAGCGGGATTCCCCCTAAAAAAAATTACGTCAAATCATCATTATTAGATACAGATTTCTTTAAACTTGAAAGGGCCAGTACAGCAAAAACCTGAGGGATTCAATGAAATGCGATAACAGATCAATTGAGTCAATATCTGCAATATCCTCCATAACCAAACGCAAAATAATGCACCCTGCACAATGGTTTTCGCCAATAATGATTCAACCTAAAATCCTCATTCAAGAATTGTATGCACTGAATGGGATGAACTGGTAAAACTTTTACGTTTAGCGAAATGGGTTCAATTTGCTACCAACTTACATACTATATCTGAAATTCACATCTCTCGATGGGTAAATTTCACCCCTAACATTAACGTAGAATTACACGGTTTCTGTGATGCCTCTGAAAGTGCTTATTGCGCAACAGTTTACGTACGCACTCAGTACGAAAAAACAATATCTTCACACCTCTTGGTATCCAAAGCCAAAGTTGCACCTTTGAAGACACTCAGTGGACAACGGCTTGAACTGAATGGGCTCTACTGTTAGCAAAATTAATTTCAATAGTTCAGTCATAGATAACCTGATCAGAATCTCTTTTCTTGCTCTCTCGCTTGTCAGCTGGCAGGGCACCCTGATCTGTTTTCTGAGCTGGCAACAAAACACAATCAGGGTGCCGTCAACCAGCAGTTAGTGAAAAAGTCGGGATGCCAGAAGAGCAGCGCTATAATTACTTGACGAAATTAGTGTGAAATGAAATTTCATTGAACTGTGCGAACATATTTTGGCAAAATAAATGTTTATGTAAATTAATAAACGATTTTGCACTTTTGACCCTGCAAATGCTAAAATGCAAAATCATGATGAATTTTGCTACATTAAGAAATTTTTTTTTTCAGTGTATGGAATTCATTATTATTATTATTATTACATTTATTAGGAAAAATATACAGGCTATTAAACCTAATGATAAGGAGGAGTGCGAGCAGATATTATAACAAATCTATATTATATCATATTATGTATGTTACATTCCACTAGAAAATATAAATATATGTAATATTTTCAAAAGATGGTGTTTTTAACAGTGTTTTATATTGAGCAGAAATAAAGTGTTTAWGCCTAATACTCTCTAAAGCTGGACAGGTGCGTAAGATGTGGTCCACGGTAGTGTGTTGGAGCAGAAGGGGCAAGATGACTTAGGATTTCCGGTGAGTAGGTGCTGATGTGTGATTTGTGTATGACCGATTCTTAAACGTGTGAATACGGTTGCTTGCAGTCGAAATATATTGCTAGGGTAGTAAATTTTATTTCGAAGTGGTTTGAAGTTTTTATACGGGCGTTCGAAATTTCTCCAGTCCGCGCGTCTTCTTTCCTGTACATGCTTTTGTAACAGTTTTCTAAGATCATTTTCGTCATGTAACTCATGAAGAAGAGTCGGTGCTGACTCAAAGTACTTAGCGGCATTGTCTGCATGCTYGTTCCCAGCAATTCCGAYGTGGCCTGGTACCCAGAGCAAAGCTWTTTTTCGTTTGYTTTTGATGCATATGTCTCGAATTTTTKATATTATTGTAGAGTTATTGCGTATATTACGGATTGCATTTAAACAAGAAAAGCTGTCAGAGCAGATTACAAACTTGCCTTTTTRTCGGGTGGTATATTCTAAAGCTTTGTTGATGGCAAAAGCCTCGGCAGTGAAAACAGAAGAATGAGAAGGAAGAATTCCGCCTGTAATGATTGTCCCATTGCATGTTGTAACTCCGAAAGCTGTATTTGTTGCTTTGGAGCCATCAGKATAAATAGCCGAAAATTTTTTACACTTGTATTCATTAGCGATTTCAAGAAAATATTGTTGGAAGGTGGCATTATTGGTGTTMAATTTTTTGAAATTATGCAATGAGGTATCTATAGTGACTTCGTTTATTAGCCATTCCGSTTRAMTRTTGATTTTGCTCGTCTTGGATGGTAGAAGTATATTTATGGCTGTGCCATACCCAAGGCAGCGTTGAAGCGTGGATTTAAGCTGGATTTTTTTTTGTGTCTTGCGGCTTTTCTAAGCATTATATGAAGATCAGTGTTCGGTGAATTTAGCAGTTTGGAAGTAGTTGGACCGTCGTTTCGTAAACTCTCTCTTTTATTGATGGTAGACCACTTTCACCCAAGATGCCATAATCGATTTTAGAGRGTATTATGGCTCTTGTAATATTAATTAGAGTATTTKTATGTATAAATGAACGCTTACTAGATAAGTATTTAATTATATTGAGCYTTTTGAAAAGGTTTTTTTCGAAGACTAAGGCATTGGTATTTAAAATTGAATTTGTTGTCAAAAAAAATTCCTAAGATTTTTAAGTTATTAACAGATTCTAT
>NW_017537321.1:13712-21384 GCF_001853355.1 Bactrocera latifrons
ATCGGCGTTCCACCAAACTGGAAAGTCCTTAGCAAGCTTCTTTTTAGATTGGGGTATCGATTTGTTGGCTGCAGAGCGTATGATTTTGGTAATAGAGGCACTTTCTTGATTGATATTGTCGATTGGCGAGCTTTTTATATTCTTTGTGATCTCTGCTTGAAATACATCCCACTTTGCGAAGTCTGTTTTGAATAAGGGGCGGTGGTTACATATGATAGGGTGGAGGTTGGTTTGAACAGTGATAGAGATGGGGAAATGGTCGCTGCCTTTCAGAACAGTGGAAATATCGCATTTAATTCTGGGGGAAAGTTGAGGGGAAGCTAAAGACAAGTCGACGTGAGTTAATGTTGAATGGGTTGAAAAATCAGTAGGGGAGAGTGGTGGGAGAGGTTGGAAGAGTGACTGGAATTGTAGGGAAGAAGAATGTGAATTGGATGAAGAGAAATGATTGCTATTGTAGTTAGTATCTGTCTCGATACGATCAGTGAGATTAAGTTGGAATTCGGAAGTCGGAGAGTTAAAAGTTAAGTTGTGTTTGTTAGTATTTTGTGTTGTGCTAATACTATCGTTTGCTTTTGCTGTTTTGTTTGATTTAACTATATGGGAGTCAGAATAATTAATTTGTTCAATGGGTTCAATTTGATTGGAAGAGGAATTGGAATTTTCAATACTCGTATCTATGGGTGCTTCTACGTAGTTTTTGTTGTTGATACTATTTGAGTTTTTAATGCTCTGTGAGTAAGTGGGAGAGCTTTTATTATTTGTTGTAGCTGCTGTCATTGTTATATTTGTTTTGCTAGTATTTGCGGTCGATGCAATGCCGGCGTAGGAGTAACTGGGTGAATTTGGGTGTATCTCTTTTGCTTGTATAAATTTTTGACATTCTTTGGAAGAGAAGGGATGTGGCTGTGCGCAGTTAGCACAGAAAGTGCGTTCACAGGGATGAGGAATGGGGAGGTAGGGAACAATTTACACAAAGAGGTGACCGTTTACAATTGGTTTTCGTATGCCCAAGGAGCTGACAAGATTTGCAGCGCATGGCGACTTTGCACCAAGCAATGTCGATTTTACTGGGAAGATGGTAAAGATTAAATGTGAGTAACACGACTCCGGAGGGGTGAAGGTTACCGTTGAAAGTTTTTTTTTAAACTTGTATGCTGCTACAACTCCTTGGGAGCTTAATTCCTTAACAATTTCTTCTTCAGCWACATTGTTAAGAAATGGGGCAAACACTGTACCTTTCACGTAGTTTAGCGATCCCGTGTAGCTTGGCTGAGATAGAGCACACATTTTCGAGTTGTTTTGCTTTTATAAACTTTTCCGCGATTTTATTGCTTTTTACAAGGATAAGTAGTTTTTCATCACGAAGAGTAGAAATGGAGTGAACCTCACTACTAATTTGTTTGATACCACGATGAATTGCAAAGCACGAGTAAGATGAAATAGGCTTGGAGGTCTCAGTTGATTCAATCACGACAAATTTTGGACCATTCACTTTAGTTTCAGGCAGAAAGGGAAAATCGGTTTGAAGGGCACTTGAATCACTTTTGTTTTTCTTTCTTTTTGGTCCAGTATCTAATAACGCAAATCGATTTGCGTTAATGTTTAGTGGCCCCGGGGCCATGGTGCACGCGTTTTTAAAGTTCACGTAAACAAAAGTATGCGTATGCACAGAAATAGAAAAAAAGAGAAAAAGCGGAAGAACGAAATCAAAAAACTCCGTACGCGCAAAAACAAACGTCTAATCTGCAAGAGAGTTAGTCCATGACTGTATGGAATTAATTTTTCTTATATTCATGTTAAAGCTCATTCAATTTTATTAAATATAGCTTAGTTTTAAAAGTAATACCTGTTGATGCATGTGCGGCATCTTACCAAAAAGTTTTTCATTACTGCTTGGAGAGTTGAGACAGGAATAGCCGCAATTGTTTCTCGAATGGACTCATTCAAATTTGTTGCGACCTGTCTGGCCAACGGAATGTGGAGTTTCTGGATATCAGCTTATTGGGAAATTTTCGTCGCAATACTGTCATAACAGTTTGGGCTATGTGAGGAGCTGCACCATCTTGCTGAAACCACACAGAGTTGAAAGAAATTCTCATTTGGCGTAATTCTGGATAGAAAAACTCTCTCAACATGCTCAAGTAACGGTCTCCAGTAACCGTAACGGTGTGACCGTTTTCTTCGAAAAAGTAGGGCCCGACAATGCAGAGTGATGAAACTGCACACCACACTGTGACACGAAGTGGATGCAATTCCGTCTCATGGAGTATCTGCGGGTTGGAAGCACTCCATATTCGACAATTTTCTTTGTTTATGTTGCCGTTTTAATCAAAATTGGCCCCGTCAGACATGAAAAGAAAGTTTTATAACTGAGTTGTGTTTTGTTGCCAGCTCAGAAAACAGATCAGGGTGTCCTGCCAGCTGACAAGCAAGAGAGCAAGAAAAGAGAGCTATGCCAAATGGTCGTCAATAGCTGAGATCACCTGATCAAAATAGTTGATTTTTCGGCACAGAGATTTAAATAAAAGGACTTAAAAATAGTAAAGAGGTTGCAGTTGGGTTCCCCAAGAGGCCTATTTTCACACATATAAAATAGGCAATACCAAACAACGCTATTTGCAATAATTTAAACAAAAATTGATAGATTCTTCAAATATTTTTGTTAAAGTAGAAAAGATTTACCAATATTTTGATACAATAAATAAAATTTTAATCCAAACTAGGTAAATTTAATCTTTATGAATTGTAATAATCGAAATATATTTGAACATTTAACAAGAACGTACTTTAAATAATAAATTAGATAGCAACATGGCAACACACTCGTGCCTTTTCTAGGTTTTAGTAATAGAATATTTAGGAAACCCTAACGAACTGACTGCACTTTTGCCCTGAGTCTTCCCTCATTCTATTGCATTCTTAATGTAATTTCTGTCATTCGACAAGCTTTCGCCTTTATATGTATGGGTGACAATGATAGGATTTGTTACTTGTAGGTTTTTACAATGAACTTGACGTAAACGGTTGTGCCCTCAGTTGTATTCTCTGCGAATTCAGTTAACAGAATAGTTTATTATCTCATTCCTCATCGCACTCTACTCCCTCAAATTTGTTAGTGAATTTTAGTGAATTATCTTAATTGAATTAAAATCCTTAAGAAAATGTCCCCTTGGGGGACCACTTCAGAAGATAATAGGTTCGCCCTATATTATCTTCTAGTCCCCAACAAAAAAGAAAAACAAAATTGAGAAATTATCAAAGGAAGAATTATTTCCTACTTTACCAACAACAAAAAAAGATAGCCCTAAGTATTTGGTGGTAAGTTCAAGTGAAACAAGCAAACCTTTAAATAAATTTTCATGCTTTGCTGTACATAAAGCCCTAAAACATATTAGTTCTGACATAACAAGGATTAGTGAATTAAAAGACGGCAATTTACTACTCCTAGTAAAAAATAGCACTATTGTAAAAAAATTCACAGTAACAAAACACCTCATTGGCATTTGTGATGTAAAAATTTAACTCCATAAAAATTTAAACTCCTCAAAAGGCACTATCTACGCTCCGTGTTTAACCCATTTAGACCTACGACACAATAGAAGTAATAAATTATTTTGAAGTACCCATGAAAAGAAATCGTTTATATCTTGTTCTGTTGTCAAGTGCACGGTCTAAACAATACTACAAAAATAGCTCTAGTGTAATAGTGGGCATCAGCAGGTATGTACCTATCGGAGTTGAGTGTGATTCGAGGATACAAATTTCAACATGCCATCAACACGGTAAGTGGCTAAATGAGATAAGCCGAACATCAAACCTAAAAATAAAAATAAATAATAAAAAGGCCCACAAACGAAGGCAAATCAACCCAACGAAGGAAAGCCAACCAACGAAGGGACATTTAAAACCACGGAACAAGGAACACCAAAAAGGAAAGGAAACAGACAGGAAGCAAATTGGACGCAGTGGCACAAACTATCCCCCGTATCTCGTATATAAAGCCCTCAAAGACCCTTGAAGCGCCACAAAGTGAGTGTATCGACTCCATCTATTATTTTAAATAATTTGTATCTATTTCCATATATGTATGTTGAAAGTTACAGTTGATCTCTAAAAACTGTATACGATCCTGTAAATTTTAATGGAACGGTTGCTACCGTTCGTGCTGTTCGTTGATTTCCGGGAAACCGAAAACAGTTTGGTACATTACACATGTATGTACATCCAAATTTATGTATGAACAGTATATAGTATAATATATAATTATATATATACTGGCATATACATATCTGATAAAAGGCCTACTTATGCTTACATTTGTGTATCTAAACCAGTGATCAGCAAGTGCAGAGTGCACGCATACAAAAATATTCTTGCTTGTGTATGTGGCAAAAAGACTCATTGCCGCTGTCATATTGTATACCCAAAAAATTTGGCGCGCAAATAATATATATTTATACACTTTAAAAATAACTGAGAAGTATTAGATATTACAAAATAAAAAATATCAGAACTGCTTTTCGAAAATTTGAAAAATCATTCCTTTGTAAGGGGTAGAAGTCTGATAAAATGTTAAACGTATTTTGAATAATATTGGAAAAATGCGCAAAGGTAATTCGATTCACCTTGTAGTGCTAGCGCATCCTAAAGTGACGTGATAGGTCGCGTGGATTATATAAGTACATACATATGTCATTTTCAAGCTTACAAATAAAACACACTAATCCACATATTTGCTTACTTCTTTGTTTATTGTTTACTTCAGGTATTTTTCATTATAAMTAAGAAAAAAACGTAAATGTATTTCATTTCACTAAAATTATAAAAAATAAAAATAAAAGCTTTAATTTGTTAATCATAAAAAGTTTATACATATGTAATCCGCACAACCACTGCAGGGTTAAATATATGAATATTTAATTTAAAAAAATTATTATTAATATTACTTGAAATTATAGGTTAACTTTGCGTTTACTGTTTGCACTTTAAGTTTAACCATTAAACAGTTCTTAAAATGTCATCTATATTTATATCAGTTTTGTTAAGTTTAATTCTTATGAGGTCTTCTAAATTCATGTCTGTTAAACGATTCCTATGTTTGCTTTTAATGGTTTTTAATATAGAAAAAGCGTTTTCGCACATATAGGTGGTGCCAAACATTGAATAGAGCTTATATATTTCGGTTGTGCAATTCGGTCTTTTGTTTACATATTTGCTTCCAAAACTCCTTTCCCATCGCCAAAGGTAATGAGACATCTTCTATCATTTGTTGTATTTCATTTCTAATTGCAGGGCTTTGATTTTGTACATCAGAGGCATAAGTGTTATTGTGAAGGTCTATAGCCGGTAATATTTTATTAAAATCTTCAAATCTCTTGTTTATTTTGTGAAATATTTCTTCACTTGTTGTAAAGAATTCTTGAAATAAAGAATCTGAAATACAAAAATTAAGTGATCCAGTTTTCGGCAGTGAGCTTATATTTTTAAGATTAAGTTCATTAATCATATTACAAAAGTCAGTAAGGAATGCTAGTCTGATTAAAAAATCGTTCTCTCTTAAATGAAACGTTAATCTTTTAGAATCTGGAGACTGATCCAGTTTTAAGAACTCTAAAATTTCGCATCGAAGTTCAAAAAACCTTTCTAGACTTCTTCCTCTGCTAAGCCACCTTACTTCTGTGAATAAYAGTAAATCACCGTAGTCAGCTTCAACCTCCTCAAAAAATGTTTTGAATTTTCTATGATTTAACGCATTGTGACCCCCTCTTATTTTATTTATAATTTCTACACATATTTTCATCACATCATTCAAGCATAAATTTTTAGGAAATAGGGCTTGCTGATGTATAATGCAATAAAATGTTGGCACATCAATATGCTTGGTTAAATGCCCAATAAAGCCCTTCTTTTTTCCCCCCATCACCTTTGCTCCATCTGTGCAGACAGCACTCAATTTATTTTTGTCAGTAATTGAAAAAACTCTCTCATTAACAGCTTCCCACAATGTTTGCCCATTTACATGACCATGCAAAGAAACTAACACAACAAAATCCTCATAAGTAACCAAATTTTCGTGGACTGCTTTCAAAAAAATTATTAATTGGCATGTATTACCTATGTGAGTACTGTCATCTAAACAAATAGAAAAAACAAACATTCCTGAAGGCGTTTTTTCAAATCCTCAAATAAAAAATTACTTATTTTTGCTGTACGGCGATTAAGAGTTCTGGCTGATAATGGAATCGTTTCAACAAGCAAAGCCATATCTTTGCCACTTTGGCCAAAGCAATTTAAAAAATTTTCAACAAGATTTTTTTCAAAAGGACCGTCTTCATATAGACGACATTTCTTTGCCAATGCAAGCGCAACAACATAAAAGGCTTTTAATATTTGGCGTTCTTTACAATTTTGATTATGATCTGGCTGTTTTAAAAATTTGTTGAACACTTTGGCTTTCATTTGGACAAGTAGTTCCGCTCTTTCATCATTTTTGTACTTTTCATAATCAATATGGTGTGACATGTAGTGCCTTATGTTATATTTGCTGCATTTTGCTAATTGTGTCGAACAAATGTAGCATTGCGGCTTTTTTAAATAATTTTCAAAGAAAAAACATCAATTCCCAAGAATTGTCTAACAAATTTTTGCAGTATATTTGAATTAAACATGCGCGCATAATGTTGCTTTAACAAAAGTCAAGCAGAGACTAGCTGCTTTGTGTATACAAATCTCTTGCGTACATGTGAACTGCCGATCGTGTCTGTGTAAAAACAACAGTCGGGCCCGCGCTTCTATGGGCTGCGGACCACTGATCTAAACACACAACATTAAAAAAAAAAAACATTTCAAGTGTTCCCTTGACAACATTTTCCCGCAATACCCGTTATACTCAAAACAGTATAAGCAGGATTGCGCAAAAAGTAAGCTAGGCAATTGCGAAATTTAAAAGGAGAAAAGAAAAATAACAAAACCAAACATACATAAATGCCAATAGTCACCACTTTCATATGTACATACCTTACATATCCAAACAAAGTGAGAAACAGAATTAATGCGACACCCACATGTGTGTATAACAGCATAACTAAAATTTCACATATTAAAAAAGTGCTTACCTGCACTTCACCGATTATCTATTCCCGCGTTATTCGTACGACAATAACATACATACATGCATACGGCATACAATTTGTATATGCCGGTATATACAACCTACATCGGGTACAAAATTAAATTAACAAATACAGCGGTAAATACGAAATTTCAATTCATTAAAAAATTATAATTTGATAATTAAAAAAAAAAATTTTTACGGTAAAAAACTATTAAGAGTTGGTAGAAAGGAAAGCACATATGTATATACGTATTGGCATTTTCAAGTGTTCACAGACACATACTTATATTCAAAGACCAAATCGGCACATGTCCAGCAATACCCCTTGTTCTTGTTAAAGCACAAGCAAGCAGGATTGCAAACAAAACAAAAAATAAAATAAAAAAAATTTTATGCACATAAACACGCACATATTGTGCAAACTCATATACAAAGGTCATCAACCTTTTTCTCCTTTTGCATTATCGCTCGTATACGCAAGTATTTACTAACGAGTACGAAACATTAAATAAAATAAAAAACAAAAACAAGAACAAACTAATAGCTAAATACATA
>NW_017537321.1:21680-32775 GCF_001853355.1 Bactrocera latifrons
ACCAAAAAAAAACAAAAAAAAAAAAAAAAATTTTTATCTTAAGGATTTATTATCAGAAGTACACTGAGAGAATTTTTTTTTCTCATATTTTCCATTTTCTCTTAGAATCTAAATGAACGGATATTCTAAGAAATCTAAATCAATACAACATYTAAAAGTACAAAAAATGATTTCAGAAGAAAAGGGCCCATGTACTCCTGCTGAAGCTACACGCTCAAAAAAATATTAAAGATATTTCATATACTAAATTTATTGCTAATAGTGACAGTCTAATTCGATACTGCACTCGATTGTCATCTTCACCGATTCAGGACAACTCTGAATCGGTATTAGAAATCAAAAAAGAAAATCTAGGCAATTTTTAGACACGTCTCCAAGCCAGATTTACCTGAAAATTTCCAATCTTAAGCATACTCCAAATATGAAAACTGCTTAGACCAGTGCGAAGAGACGAAAGCTATGATCTCCGATCAATTGAAATTAATTAAAGCAACTACTCCACAACCGAGAGTAAAGCTGGCACAAGTTCAAAGCCAAGAGGTGAGTTCAGGCATCGACCTCAAGGTGCCAGCTTGTGATACAGAAATATTTCACGGAGGTTATGAACAATGGCCGTCCTTCCGGGACATGTTTACGGCCGTGTACATAAACCATCCTAAATTATCACAAGCGCAAAAATTGTATCACCTCCGATATAAAACAAAAGCAGGCGCAATAGTCAAACAGTTTGCTCTTAATAATGAAAATTTCAATTATGCTTGGGAAGCTTTAAAGGTTCGCTACGAGAACGAAAGAATATTAGTCGACAAACAAGTCACGATATTAATGAATTTACCAAAAATTCTGAAAGAAACAACTGAAGAATTTATAAAACTCCAATCCACTGTTTCAAATTGCTTGTCGGTTCTAGCGACACAGAATATTCCCACAGACAATTGGGACCCAATTCTGGTAAACATTTGCACCGTCGCATTACCAGAAAAGTCGTTACATCTACGGGAGCAATCACTCTCATCGCGAAAAAAGTGACCAACGTGGCAACAAATGAACGATTTCTTAACTACCCAATGCGAAATTGCGGTAAGGGTAGATAAAAAAAAATGGTCAGAACTAAACACGTTCAACCCGACCTTAATTGAAGCTTCGTTAGACTCCAAGCGAGTAACAACAACAACTTAAATCGCAGTTTTTTCAAAACACAAGCGTTCACACCCGAACAAAATAAACATACGTCATGTGAACTGTGTAAAGGAGGGCACAAACTGAAAACTTGCGAGAAATTTAAAAAACTAAACATTAACGAAAGAAACAATTTCGTAAAAATGAAAAAACTTTGTACCAACTGTTTGTCACATGCGCATGCACTCAAAGATTGCTAAAGCAAATTTAATTGCGTTTATTGCCATAAACGACATAACTCAATGCTTCACATTACAAATTTTTCCAGCTTCGCTCAAAATAACCCTAATGTTAAAAGAACTGCGGGATTAGTTGCAAGAGCAAATCCCGACTTACAAAATTTCGAAAATTGCCAAGAAGCACCATGCTGCTCAAAGGCTYTAAAAACCCAGACGCTACACAACGAAAACCAAAGCAGTGTATTATTACCCACAGCAGTGGTCTCCATCGAGCACCGAGGAGAACTGTTTAAGCTTAGGGCCTTAATAGACCAAGGATCTCAACGATCTTTTATAGCGTCAAGGGCACAAAGTAGGCTACAACTGCCAACAAAACTAGCTAATTTTGAAATTGAGGGAATGGGCGGAAAAGTAGTACAAAACTCAAATAAAATCTGCCCCATTACCCTTATTTCCCYCCAAGCGGATAAGCGCATACAAGCAGAAGCTATTGTCTTACCGCAACTAACAAACATGCTTCSAAGCTATCATATAAATAGCAAGTATTGGCAAAAGGTTTTACACCTTAAATTAGCAGACCCCAACTGCAACACTCCTGCAACACTCCTCTCATACCACAAATTATTCACGAAGGTGTTGAGAAAATTACAAAAACACTTCTTGCGCAAAATACCATTTTCGGATGGGTCCTAAGCGGACTAGTAGGGAAATGAGTCACAACAATGACAACTCAAGTTGAGGAAGTCTCAAACGAGTACCTCAATGCTCAACTGAAGAAATTTTGGCAGTTCGAAGAACTCCCCCCATATCAATCACAACCCCAGAAGATCGATATTGTAAGGTTTTCTACAAATCCACAACTACTCGATTAGATAATGGCCGGTACGTCGTACGACTACCACTAAAGCCAGAATTTCCTCGCACACTCGCCTTAGGTCATTCTCGTACCTCTGCTATCCGACAGTTTTTAAGTATGGAAAAAAACTTATGTAAAAAAAGTGACCTAAAACCAGAATACGATAGGGTTTTAGAAGAATACCTCCATTTAGACCACATGAAGGCAGTCAGCCCTGGCGAAAAAATTATAAAAGGCAAATATTACTCATTCTACTTGCCACACCATGCAGTAGTAAAGCCTGACTAAAAACATCAAAAGTTAGAGTTGTCTTTAACGCCTCCAGATGCACTAGCTCGGGGAATTCCCTCAATGATATTCTATTCACGGGACCCACACTCCAACCAGATTTAATGTTCCTCATACTAAATTGGCGTATATACAAACACGATTTCAATGGGGATGTTGAAAAAATGTATCGACGAATAATCGTACATAAAGATGATCAAGTTTTTCAATGAATTATTTTCCGAAAATCTTCCTATAGTCCACTACGCGACTTTAAATTAAAAACAGTTACTTTTGCCGTAAACTGTGCCCCATACCTCGCCATTCGTACACTCCACGAACTGGCAGAAGACACAAAGTCAGAATTTCCTCTGGCAACACAAGTCTTAGAAACACAAACGTATGTAGACGATATCCTGTCTGGGAGCTACAACCTCTCACAAGTACACGAGTCCTTATCACAAGTGACAAAGGCCCTCAACACCGCAAGGTTTCCTCTAAAAAGGATCACAGCTAATCACCCAAGTATCTTAAAAAGTATACCAAACGATAACAAGTGGGATACTAATTTCCTTATATTCGGAAGGGAAAGAATAACAAAAACACTGTGCATCCAATGGAATGGGATATCGGACCAGTTCTCATATACGACAGAGTCCATAACCGCATTATCCGCCATAACAAAGAGGCAAGTTTTATCCTCAATGGCAAAACTTTTTGACCCCGCAGGATGGCTTGCGCCAATTATGATACAAGTAAAAATTATGATTCAAGAATTATGGCTAGATGGAACAGACTGGGACGAACAAGTGAAACCTCTTCGCTTAGAAAAGTGGTCCCAGTTTGCTAATAATCTGAAAGCCATCTCGCAGATACAAATTCCACGGTGGGTAAACTACAGGGTGGCTGATGAATTTTGCTACATTAAGAAACTCAAAACCTTTTTTTTTTTTTCAGTGTATTCAATTCATTTTTCTATTATTCATTTTAAAGCTCCTTCAATTTTATTAAATACAGCTTAATTAATTTTAAAAATAATGGAATTTAAATGCCCCCCTGCTCGTTGATGCATGTGCGGCATCTTACCAAAAAGTTGTTCATTACTGCTTGGAGAGTTGAGACATAAATAGCCGCAATTGTTCCTCGAATAGATTGCCTTAGTTCATTCAAACTTGTTGGTTTTGCTTTGTATACTTCCTGTTTGCAATAACCCCACAAGAAAAGTCAGGTGCAGTAAGGTCAGGCGACCTGGGTGGCCAACGGAATGTGGAGTTTCTGGATATCAGCTTATTGGGAAATTTTCGTCGCAATTCTGCCATAACAGGTTGGGCTATGTGAGGAGCTGCACCTAGAAAAACTCTCTCAACATGCTCAAGTAACGGTCTCCAGTAACCGTAACGGTGTGACCGTTTTCTTCGAAAAAGTAGGGCCCGACAATGCAGCGTGATGAAACTGCACACCACACTGTGACACGAAGTGGATGCAATTCCGTCTCATGGAGTATCTGTGGTTTGGAAGCACCCCATTTTCGACAATTTTGTTTGTTTATGTTGCCGTTTAAATCGAAATGGGCCTCTGCAGACATGGAAAGACAGTTTATTATGTTTCCATCCTCTTCCACCATTTGAAGGATCTTCTGGAAAAATTCCAAGCGAAGCGGCAAGTCTAAAGCGTTCAGTTTGTTGGCCATTTGAATTTTATATCTGAATAAGTCCAAATCTTTGTGCATAATTGACTGTAATGACTGTCTGCTTACACCCATTTGAGCAGATAAGCTTCTTGTCGAAACACGTGGATTGTTTTGTATGGTGGCAGCTACAGCAGCGATCAATTGTTTCCTCCGTTCGAACTGAAGAGTTTCGATGGTAAGGTCTTCTGTTGACTGTCCCATGTTCGGCAAAATTGTTTACAAGTCTCATTATGGTCCATCTGCTCGGAGGACTGCCGCCAAACGTTCGCCTATACTCTCTTTGAACCGAAACTACGGACTCCAGTGCCTGATAGCGGCGGACAATCCAAATTCTTGTTTCAGTGTCCCAGTTATCCATTATTGTTAAATGTAAAAGTCAAGTCTGCAAAATAAAAAAAAAAGTTAACCAGATTCATTAAATAGAAAAAAAGTTATTTAATTTTTTTTTTGGTATCGGCTTTCATCAGCCACCCTGTATTCCGCTTCTGAGATATTGTGCCACGATCTATGTGCGCACACAAAGCGATACCGCAACCACAAGCCACTTACTAGCGGCAAAAGCAAAAGTAGCACCTCTAAAAACGATAAGTCTGCCACGACTTGAACTCTGTGGCGTTCTGCTACTAGCAAAGCTGGTTTCCATAGTGCAGTCCCACATGAACATGGCCAAATGTAAATTATTTCTGTGATGCGATTCCGAAATCGTTCTAGCCTGGTTAGAAAAGCCACCACACTCGTGGAAAACATATATTTCTAATCGAACCTCTCAAATACTTGACCTAGTAGGAGCAGCCACTTGGCGACACGTAGGCAGTGGCGACAATCCTGCTGATTTAGGTACAAGAGGGTGCAAACCCGTGGATCCACTCCCCACTCCCCTCTCTGGTGGTATGGCTACCGATGGTTAACCGAATCCACAGATTCTTGGTCACAATCGGCAATGCGCAACATAATCGACCCCAGAAAGTCGAAAAATCGAGACTTATCACACAACAATGGATGATGCTGACATCCTTCAACGATTTTCACATTCCCCCGAGCACTCAGAGTAGTCGCCTATATTCTCAAATTCGCAGAGCGACTCAAACTTAAGGTAAAAGGAGCAACTTGCCAGCAATGCGATACATTGCCGCACCAAGAATTACAAAACGCAAAGGTCGCTCCTATCGCATCAACCCAAACGAGCTACTTCAACCGCGACCTGGGGTTACTAAGAGAATCGAAGCCAATTGACAAAAAGAGCTCACTCTTAGTACTAAACCCATTCAATCTTTTATCATAACTATCACGTAGTTTGATATATTTATAGTAAAAAGTTAGAGAGTAAAATTGTAGAATCGTTTTTGTTGTTTTGTTTATTTTAGTATATTTTTTTTTATTCGATACAGCAGGCTTACACACATTGCGTTTTTCCTTTCAAATCTTTGTCACTGAATGAAATTGTTACGCTTTTGGAGGATGACGAAATTGAGGATTCTGGAACATGCAATGATATTTATTTACTTCCACGTGTAAATGCAAATGAAGACTTGGCGGATGAAGATTCTGCCCAGTTTAATGAGAAAACATGCAGAGCTGCAAGAAGTAAGTACAGATACATTGGAATTACACTGCAGTTATCCCTACATGGAAGCCCATATTATATGTGCGTCAAGATGGATCACCAATTGATTAGTTTTCGTTATTTTTTTCGGATGAAGTGTATCAATTACTTACTACTGAGACTAACACATCCTCAGGAAGGAAGAATCTTCCTGCTGATATCAAAATAGAGGAAATGAAGTGTGCTATCGGAATTATGTTGGTCAGTGGCTACTGTCAAGTGAATAGAAGACACATGTACTGAGAAAATTCATGTACTACGAAAAAATTATCTTATTGTCAGTGCATTATCTCGTGACAGATTTTTAGTCATATTTTCAAATATACACTGTGCTGATAATTTACAGTTAAATAAATCTGACAAATTTGCTAATGAGGCTATGGTGCCATACTTTAGACGACATGGATGCAAACAATTTATACGTGGCAAACTGATAAGGTATGGTTTTAAACCATACCATACCCACCCAGGGTGGGTGACCCACATCATGGTTTGAGCCATACCAAGGCACAACCACTAATCTGAACTCTCGGTACGCAGAATTGGTTCTTGGTGCCAGTGTAGTCCTCACATATACAGATATACTTAGCAAACTAAATCTCGGAGAAAATTACCATTTGTTTGTAGATAATTTTTTTACTAGGCTGCCATTGATTGCTGAACTAACAAAGAGAGACATACGAGTAACCGGGACTGTAAGAGAAAACAGGACCAGTAATTGACCTTTATTAGGAAATAAAGATCTGAAAAGGAAGGATAGGGAAATTTTCGACTATCGTGTATGCGATTATTTTATAATTTGTAAATGGCTTGATATTAGCATGGTGACAGTTTGTTCAAATGCGGTTTGTATAACCCCGTGGTACAAAACAGATCGAGAAAAAGAAATAACCATTTCTCAGCCATATTTGATACACCAGTACAATCAGAACATGGAAGGAGTATATCTATCAGACCAAAACATATCATCACTCAGAAAAAGTATGCGTGGTAAGAAATGGTATATGCCCCTCATTTTGCAGTGGATTGATATGTCACTCCAAAACGCCTAGCTTCTATTCAGATACAATGGCGGTGGCAGGGATATGCTAACATTTAGACGTCGTGTAGCAATTGCTCTTATAGATTCTAATAGGCTGAGGAGTAAACCACGGCCTAGTAGGGCCCTGGTTTGATAATATAGGTCACTATGCAATCAATCAGCCAGAAAATAAAAGCACTAGGTATGGTCTATGTCATCGATTGTGTAATGCAAAATGTATCAAGTGCGATGTTGGTTTGCATGTCAACTGTTTTCTAGCTTACCATACTAAAAAATTACATATAACATAACATATAATTACAATTTTAACAATAAATAACTTCTTTGCTAACTGTGTAGCTATGAGCCTACTGTATCACATGCGATACGGCCTTTTCTAGCTAACCTGTAGAAATGTAATTTTTTTAAAAAATTTTTTATGTTCTGTGATACCTTTGGACTATTAAATATACAAAAACCACTTCATTTAAAAAAGAAAATAGTCTTAGGTCTAAATGGGTTAAATCAAGTATCTGACAATGAAATAATTGAAAATTTGAAAGAACAGGCTGTTACATCCATTTACAAATTTCTAAAATATATAAATGGTCAACCCATCCCAAGTGGCGTGGGTCTTTTATCCTTCGATCGTTACAACTTACCCGAAAAAATTGATGTATCAGGGTATAGAACCAAGATAAGACCCTACTATCCAAACCCAATGAGATGCAATAACTGCCAACTTCTTGACCATACAAAAAAACGTTGCAATAAGATTACCATACAATAACTCACCCTATAGTCGCATTCTCTGTGTAAATTGTTCTGCTGAACACGCCGCCTCAAGTAAATTGTGTCCAAAGTTCAGTGGAATAAAAAAAATAATAACAATTCAAACAGTTAATAAATGCTCATTCCGCGAAGCAGTAAATATTCACAAAGCACAAATACCACATGTTTTTAATTCCTCACCTCCTTGATTCGCTACACATTCTTAACAATCCGACAAGCATAGATCTCTCTATTAACAAACAAAATATCCAAAGAGGAGCGCAAATCTTTTTCTACTCCTATTTCATCTTCACCATCTAACTCTAAAATAATACACGTACAACGAAGCAACGAAAATAAAACCACCAGAGTAAACTCAACAAATTCTAACTCTAAAACAAATAGCGCAAATATTGAAAATAAAACAACCATAGTAAACGCAACAAATTCAACGTACTCTCTCCCAACAACAAGTGCAGTTGATGACTCATCCACAACTTCCTTTGATTACTCTACAACAACCTCACTCATCTCCAACTTGATCAGCCAACTCAGTAATACACCCGTCACTCCGTTACCTACCAAAAGCCCCACCACAGAATCATGAGAATCATGAGAATTCTTCAGTGGAATATGAAAGGTCTATTCAACAATTACCCAGCCTTAAATTTACTCAAAAATAAATTCTCACCAGAAATCATTGAATTACAGGAAACTCACCTCCCTGTAAACAAAACAGCGTTTACGCCCCCCACAAATACATCGGTCATTTTCATAATTTACCACAAAACAAATCATCTAAACAAGGCATTGCCTTATTTAATAAAAAACAAATCAAACATAAAATTATCCCAATATTATCAAACATCTCCGTCATTTCGATCGAAGTTAACATTGGTTTAAAATTTTCTATAATCAAATTCTATATCCCTCCGCATCAAAAGTTTGACGCAGGTGATCTTATAAATATCAAAAACTCTGTTTCTCCACCCACCATAATCATTGGAGATTTCAAAGCTTGGAGTCTAATATGGGCATCCACTTCCTCAAGCGTAACAGGTCAAATACTAGATGACGTTATGCCAGCAAGAAATATCGTTCTTAATGATAGATCACCACCCACTTCTCTACACACAAATCGTTCACTCATGCAGACATTGCCTTTTGTCCAGCATCCATAGCCCATAAACTCTCTTCTTACACTTTAGAAGATCTTCACAATAGCGACTATTTTCCGCTCATAGCTTCTTTCGTTACGCCGATGCAGTATACATACGATTAAACCGCGATCAAAATTTCTTATAGAAAAAGTCGATTGGCTCAAATATTCCCTGATTATAGTAAAAGAATATAAATGCAGAAGCGTCGAATATAAAAACAATTATAGGCTCCGCTACTCATCTAACCATTCCTCAAACAAACACAAGAAAATCTACCACCAAACTCCCGTATTGGAGCACAAAGCAATCACTCCGAGCTACATTTAAATAAAATAGAACAACAGAAAATTTAGTTATATATAAAAAAGGAAATTCCAATTTCAGGAGAAAACTTAAATACGCAAAAACAAGAGAGTAGAGTTTATTGTGTGACTGTATAATATTGTAATATAAGAGTCGAAGGCCTCAGCGCTTTAACTTGGTGAATTAATTATTTATAATTAGCTCTCTTCTAAATAAAAAAAAAATTTAAATAGTTCAAACCAACCTGAAATGAACCGATCTTAAAATGTATCTTTGCCAGAATCATAGATAGTTTTAGCGTGGTTAGAAAAACCACCCTATAGCTGGAAGACCTATGTACATATCTATCTGAAAACTTGAACTTAGGTGACCCAGCAAAATGGCAACATGTTGCAAGTGCAGATAATCCAGCGGATCCTGGGACAAGAGATTGCAAACCACTTCACCGCACCTGCACTACACTCTTGTGGAACGGTCCCACATGGCTAACAGAATCACAAGAATTCTGGCTCGGAATATAATACCACCGCAACGTCGGAAAATTGAAAATTTTCATATCACTCCAGAAGAGGATGATATTCTCCACTGATTTTCATCATTTCCTAGAGCACAAATAAGTTGCTTACATGTACAAATTCACCCAAAGACTCTAACAAAAAAAGAAAGTCATCCCAAATGATCCTTGCGTACAACTAACGTATTCCGACATGTAACATGCCAAAATTAGTCGAGAGAAAGCAAAGTTGCTCGAAAGACGATCATTCGAAAAGGGAAGCTATCTTCTCGCCTTAAATCCATTCTTGGACACTAAGGGATTAATAAGGGCAAATGGAAGATTAGCGAATTCCAGCCTCAGTTACAACGAACGGCATCCCATCACTATACATGAGAAATCCCGTTTTATTCATTTATTTTTAATATATCTTCACCAGCTCACACCACATGCTGGGCATCGCTTCATGTTGCAAATGGTCCGACGAGAATTTTATATACCGCGACTAAAGGCAGAACTTAAAAAGACGATTTTTATGTGTAAACAATGTACCTTGTACAAATATAAAATGCGTACGCGGATAATGGCAGCTTTATCCAAATGAACGCTGCTATTATGCTCTACTCTTTACTATTACTGGGGTTGATTTTGCTGGACCTTTCCAGATAAAGCACTCGATGTTAAGGTCTTCTACATTTAGAAACGGGTATGTGGCTGTCTTTGCATATTTTACGACAAAGCCAGTACACCTCGAGCTTTGTTCAGATCTGACAACTGCGACCTCAAAGACTATGAGCGAAAATGGGAAAAACTTTATCGGAGTTCAAAGAGCTACCGAGAAGAGTTTATAAACTTCATGAAAGAAGTCTCCCCTGAAATTGTTAAAAAATATGCACCCCAAGGGATCGATTGGCAGTTTATACCTCCATGCCCACACATGGGCGGGCTTTGGGAATCAGCAGTAAAAATCTTTAAGTCCCATTTAAAGAAAACGGCTGGTATTCATAAATTCAATTATGAAGAGTACTACTCACTCGTATAGAAGCCGTATTAAATTCCAGACCTATATCTCCACTCCCGCATGCCTTTACACCTGGACTTCCCCCAACCGAATGGTGATTAGGCCGCATTGAAAAGGTACATCGGGGACGAGATGGTCATATAAGAGTAGTAAGAGTACACAACACAAACTGCCCTACTAACTC
Organism: Bactrocera latifrons; assembly: GCF_001853355.1. Lineage (NCBI taxonomy): Eukaryota > Metazoa > Arthropoda > Insecta > Diptera > Tephritidae > Bactrocera > Bactrocera latifrons. The sequence continues at coordinate 32,408 of NW_017537321.1, forward strand.
GACCACTAGTGAAATTGTGTTTCCTTCCAAGTACCGAAGAAACAAGCGAACGCAAACGCATGCATAAAATCAAGCAATAATTAATTCAAAATACCGTTTTACAATCCGTCCGTACAAACCAAAACCCTAATGAACGCGATAAATGATGAACAACTAAATCCATATGCATATATATAACATACAAAAAGTATAATATGAAGGTATAAATACATATATCAGTCATCGACTAAAGCTCGCTCTGTGTAGACGTGTTTCGGCTTATCTTTTGCGTATTTCGCTCAGTACACATCCGTCTTACGTGCACGTGTTTGCTTAGAAAATCTCTGTTTTATAATTCGTTTTTCCTACAAGTGTTTTCTAAACAAGTG
>NW_017537321.1:42250-63779 GCF_001853355.1 Bactrocera latifrons
TAGTATTTATTTTGTTCTTAAAACTCTTCTATTAGCTACAGAACATTTTATTAACTTTACACCTAAGACTTAATTAAGCAATAACTATACATTTTATATTTACATCAGCGAGCCGAAGGTCCTGGCAGCCAGTGCTCCTTTTTTCGTGGAAAAGTAATTGTATTATTGTTTCACGTTTTATAAATAAATAAATAAATAAATACATATATACTATATATAATGAGTAGCATACATAGCATACTTCATACTATTAGCAAAACTATGTTTAATATATAGTACATTCCTATTCTACTAGAAGTGGACGTAGAAGATATCCGCAGTACCCCCAATCGGTGAGGGCCGCAATTACTGTAGATACAACATCCGCTGTACCCATCGCCGCACCAAGGAGGCAAAGGCACAAGCCCCCCCAGCCAATCATCCGTTCCAAACAACACAACATTCATCGCACAACTTACATCATCATACCACACACGCAACAAACCAATCACACTACACACCATAATCGTTTTCACCACCCAACCGATACAAAAGGATTGGTTAGATCGGGGTGGCCCCTAATATGATTTACGGCGGTATTAGAAACGTTTCGCAATTTTCAACCACTGATCGTCCATTTACATTTCAAATTGTTGGTGCAAAGCTGGAATCCCGTCCGATCGCGTGTGATTGTGATGTAGAATCAGCAATGGACAATTTAGCAACTTATAACATTGTTTGTGATTTTATTGAAATTTTCAAAAGAAAAAAAAAATATAAACATCAAAATGCATTTCCCAAAAAGAAATATCTTTTAATTATCGAAAAAAGGGATACATCATTTAACGTATCATCATTTAACGTCTCCACATACAAAGTGAAATTAAGTGTAGCGAACAGTTTCAATTAATGAAACAAGTTTATGACGATGGTTCATTATCCCGTAGCACAGTATACGAGTGGTTTCAACGTTTTCAAAGTGGTCGTGGGGACATAAATGACGATCAACATGTGGGCCAATGAAAATCCATGATCACCGGAAATTCCAACGAAACTGTGCGTGGATTCATCAAAAACAGCCGAAATCATCATTGAAATTCATGGAAATGGAATTGAATTTCTCCAAAACATCGAAAGGTGTGTGTACAGTTTGTCCCGCACAAATTAACTGACGACCAAAAATTGCTCAGAATCCAACATTTGAAGGACGATTATTTGACTAAAAATCACATTTTAACCATTAACCATTCCCTGTATTCACCTGATATGGCATCGTTCGTGGGAACGCGTTATGCAAACGTAGAGGCGGTGCGTGGAATTGTGCCAAGAAAATTTGAATATATGTGAAAGTGACCCCCAAATGAATAAAGGAATCATAGGTGACGAGTCATGGATCTTCCAGTATGATCCCGAGACAAAAAGGCATTTTGAGACGACAGAGCGGGGCTACTCCGGAGAATTCCATCCGTTACGCCGTAATTGCTTGGAAATCGCACCGGCAGTAGTGCATCAACGCAAAAGGAGCCTATTTTGAAAGTTTCTAAATAATTGTAACGATTGGTTCAGTAAATTTTCGTACTACTTTCCGGACAAACCCTGTATTTCCTTTACACCCACTTATTGACCTCCGCCATAACAAGTCCATCTGTTATGGTGCGATCATTATACCCTTTTCTGGTATTCTAAAGCACCTACCGTGCCATCCATCTCTTCCGACTGCCGCTATAACAAGTCCATCTGTTACAGTGCGGTCATTACATCCCCTCTTAGGATTTCGATTTTAAGACAGCTACTGTGCCATTCCTATCTTTATTTCCCACTTGTCATTCAAACTAACTTCTTTATTCATGCGCATACTTATACAAGTATGTTCTTTTCCTTGTTAATGATTTTGAAATGTACATATCCCCATGTAGTAATTCGATAATTTCAAACCGTTCAACTTTGCGCTAAGTTATATTTGGTACGCTCTTTGTTTTTTTTAGCTACACATGGTCTCCTCTGTTATATTTTATTAATTTTTGCCTTATTCTTATCATACCCAAGTTTGTCATAACGAGCATTAACTTTCAAATTTACGATTCTTGAAAGTGTAGGCCTGCAGTTGTTGTAGCTCATTGCTGCTTGTTACATTGGTGGTACATATCCAGTGCAAAAAACTATTGTCGGTTTGCGCCTTGTGGGTCAACGCTACCGACACTGCGATTTCCTCCAAGTCTTTAGTTTTCCTCTTGGTTATGCCTGCGAAACATAATTGCCTTCTACAAGCGCCTTGCTCAACATGTGCCCCGCCGTCGCGGCTCAACAAAAAATCTGGTCCATCGTTGTACACCATGACACAATAGAGATTGAATATTAGCAAATCAACGTGGACAGACTTTGCGTCTGCTACCGGTCTTGGTATCTGCATGGACATGATTATTTCCATTAGATTCCCGTTCTGTGAGACAAGCGCTGCGATGATGTGGTCAGATCATTCTTTTGTAGGACTATCCGATCCCATTTATGTCGTTGGTTTTTTTTTCGTAGACGATTCAATTATTTAGCACTTTATACTTTTATTCTACTAAAGAACAATAACTTCACTTTATGCTTTTTGCTACTACTAAGTTCTCCTCCTATCGATTTCACTTCTCGAACTGATTCTGCGAGGACACAGCGCCTAATTATTGCGCCCTCCTTAATTACTCTAAAAGTACCGAACAGTTCTTTCTTCTCTCTATTCAGAATACGATCAGACCTCACTCAGTAACAGTTTCTCTATTCTTGGCGCAACGCTTATTTGCGAATTTACCATCCAAAGTATCGTAACATATGCCATCTATTTCAAATGGCTCTGGCACATAGAGTTGTCTACAAAATTTTAGCATTCCGATATGCGCAGTTACAGTGACCTACAAAAAAACAAGTATGAGCGCACTGACATACCTAATACTGTGATCAAATTGAAAGGTGAATTTTAGCCATTTCATCTCCTTCAAAGTTATCCCTTTGTAGAATTCACTTTTAGAGCCTCGCAAAGCGACGAGTATCTCAAATACTAATGAATATTTTGACGTGAAATTTAGCATAGGTGTCACTAGCAGTACAACCAACTTATAGACAAAAAAATTTACAGATTCAAAAAACAAACGAGTATAAATTAAAAATTTACCTGATCACAGTAGTATATTTAAACGTTCTTGGTATCGTATTACATAAACATTAAATTGCTTACCTATGCCAATTTGTTGATAGCAGCAAATGTCGAGTCAGCACAAAGGCTCTAAGTAAAGTAAGCTAAGTATAGATTAAGAATTAAAGGAGGTAATCAATACAGAACAAGACGACAAATCGCTCAGTACGGTAGATCGGGGTATTTTTTATTCAACTAAAATACATTTTTCACAAAAACCAAACTCTATAAGTCACTCATAATTCCCGGCCTGTTATACAACTGATTCAGAAGACGACCGTATAATCCTGCACCGCAGCATATACAACAGGAACCAAGGCAGACACCAAACCTATTCAGAACAGCAATGCAAAGAATTGGTAATCAGTTTAAACGGGATAGAGACGAAACCTCTAATGCGCACCAAAGGAAAACATTACGCGTGAACCAGATAAACGATGCACAGGAAAATGATGCAGAATCACTCTACAACTAAGCGCCTAGCGTAAGTTATGAAAGTAATAGTCATAAGGTACAAAAGCATTTTTTATAAGAACGCTTAGACGTACTGCACCAGATGGAAGATTCGTGCATATTTTAATAGATTCAGGTGCGACCACGTGAATAAAAGTTATCCCTTTGCGGAAAGAATTAAATTAACAAAACCCATTAAATTCAATACATTGCATGGAACGTCAACAGTTAACCACAAGAGGGAAATCAATCTTGTAGGGTTTGACACAGTTTTGTACGAAACAGAAGACTTAAAAGAATTCGAAATATAATACGATAAAAATGAAAGCCAAACTAGACTTATTTGAGTATTCAATATCTTGAAGAAACAGGAGAATTAAAAAAGGAACAAATAAACTATGCGATAGGAGACAAAACTTATGAAAAAGAAATTAAGGAGTTAATGAAAAATAATAATGAAATGTTACCCTTTACGACCACATTACACGCAGAGATCAGGACTGAAACCAGAGAACCTGTTTGGGTACGAAAATATCCCTATCCATATGCAGATCAGGAGTTTGTCGTGAAGAAAATACAAAAACTTTTAAAGAATGAAATAATTAGGGAAAGGAAAAGCCCATATAATTCACCAATATGGACAGTGTCAGAAAAGGGCATAGATGAGGAAGGAAAACAAAAAAAAAAAAAAATGGTTATAGACTTTCAAAAATTAAACAAGCAGACAATGCAGAATTTAGGTAAGGCAATATATTTTACAACATTAGATTTAGAGTGAAATAATGATTAAACCAGGAGACAGAGAGAAGACTGCATTTTCAGTCAATGGGGCAAAATATGAGTTCCTTCGCCTACCATTCGGCCTAAAGAACGCTCCAGCTACATTCCAGAGATGTGTGGASGATATTCTGAGACCATTTATTGGAAAATCTGCATATGTATATATCAACGAAGTTCTAATTTACTCTGCTGACCCAGAGCAACATATTAAAGGCATCACAAATATTGTGCATACGCTACATGCAGCCAATATGAAAATCTCGGAGGAAAAATCAAATTTTTCCCAAACTAAAACGGAATTTTTCGCCCATATTATAAATAATGGTAGAATAACAGTAGACCTACGGAAAATAGAAGCAATTGACAGATATAAAACCCCAGAGACTCTGAAAGAATTAAGGTCATTTTTAGGATTAGCCTCCTACTACAGGAAATTCGTGAAGAACTTCGCACATATATGCAAGCCATTAACGATTTACTTAAAGGGAGAAAACGGTAGTATATCGAAAAATAAAAATTAACTTAGGCGCTTCTTTGTCTAGCAGCAATTGAAGAAATAATAAATAAATTAAAGGAAAAATTAGAACTTTATCAACCAGACTTTGAGAAAGGACTTGATTTAACTACAGATGCCAGTAACTATGCAATAGGAGCAGTACTGAGCCAAGGAAAAACCCAATATCTTTTATATCTAGAACATTAACGACAACCGAACAAAATTACTCCACTAACGAAAAGGAGATGTTAGCCATAATTTGGGCATTACAAAAATTATGGAACTATTTGTACAGTATAGCAGACTTAACCATCTATACAGATCACMAATCTCTAATATTTTCAATATCGGAAAAAAATCCGAATACTAAACTAAAGAGATGGAAAAATCTAATAAGGAATACGGCGCGAAACTAAGTATAAACCAGGACACGAGAATGTGGTAGCTGAATCCTCAGCATTACGAAACATAAAAATGGTAGCGAAACCATTAAATTTTTTTAGAACACAAATAATTTTAACACCAGCACAGGTAAATGAAAAAACCGCGACAACCATATTTCCGCGACACAAGCGCTCTGAAATTAAATAAAATACTGAAGAATATATGATACAAACGTTAAAACAAATAATGAAACCAAAAATAGTGACAGCGTTTCACACAAACCTGGAAACGTGGCATAACATAAAGGAAAAAATAGCTAAAATATTTTCCACCTACTTGGAAGTATTCACACAAACTAAACTGCATGACATCACTGAAAAAATAGATAGAAAGAACATTTTAGGCTTTACGCACAAAAGAGCACAACGAAACGCGCTCAATAAGTATGAAGAGATATTAGAAACATGCTATTGACCAACACTCAAGAAAGATACAGAAAACGTAGTAAAGAATTGCACTAACTGTACAGAGAATAAATACGAAAGACATCCAGTAAAACAATTGTTAGGTAAAACAATTGTTAGGTAAAACAATATACAAGCAGATATATTCTACGTAAACGGCAGAAATTTCTTGTCATGTGTTGATAGACATACGAAATATGCATATTTTCATAAGCTTGACACAAAAAGACATTTTCACGAAATATTCGAAGTTAACTACAAAGAACAAAATAATACACAAAGACAACATTAGAAATGTATCGCACGATTGTAATAATGATCCTCCTAAAGGAAGCAACAGCGCAACATGTGACCAATGTGGAAAATAAAAAATACTTGCTAACAGAAACGTATTCCAGTTACATCTACGAAAATTCAGATTACCTATTCCACATGATTATTTTAACCAAAATCTTATCATACTACGACTCACTTTATGACTCAATGCAAAGCACTGCAGGATTAGCACAGGAAACTGCATTAATTAATAGAATTGATAAACTAAAAAACCAACTCTTAATCAGGAGGAAGCCTAGAAGTTTAAATTTTTTGGGATCAGCATTTAGTTTCGTTACAGGAGTACCAGACAATTACGACATGGTAGACATTAAAAAAAAATTAACGACATTATGGAAAATAATAACAAACAAAGATTGATCAACACCCATTTTGAGAAACTGTTAGAAACATTCAACTATAAAACATTTACCCAACACACAATGTTGCAGGAAATTCACAAAGAATTAGAAGACCATCAATAAATATTTATGATATTGAAAAAAATAATTAAATCAGAAAATACAGAAATTCCGGTAATCAATATTATGGAATATTCTGATATACATACATGTATGTAGGATTAATGACACATTTATTGTAGTATATAAATACCCAATTATAAAAGAAAAATGCGAGACATTCGATGTAACACCTATATCATATAAACATGGAAAATTAGTTTTAGACAATAAAACATGTAAATTTGAAAGTGGAATCAAAAGAGTCGACAAATGTAAAAATACTTTATCCAAATATATATGCAAAGAAAACAGAATTGATAACTGTACAATCCCTATATTATTAAACTTACAAGCTTAATGTAAAACAGTAGAAGAAAATAAAGAAATCAGTGAAGGTAATGTACTAATTAGTAGAATAAATCGAGTAAATAAACAAAGATTAATAATGAAATATTTCATAATCAAAATGAAGAAATAAAACAATATATCCTAGCACACGGACAAGAAAATATTGAAATCTTAGAAACGTTAGCAACAGATACTAAATATATATTTAATAATATACAGAAACTTCATAAGTTATTAAATCCTTATGAAGAACACGCAATAAGAAACACTCTAATAAAAATAGCAGTAATTATTTTAGGAATAATGTTATATCTAGGATTTAAGTTATATTATGCAATTATAAAATGTAAAACACGCAAACTACAAGAAAGACAGCAGAAACAATGCGAGAAAATATTAAAACAACAAGGTATGGAACATCTCATCAAAAAGGACGCCACAACTAGCGTATGAAAAGATCAGGAGATCAGGAGATCTTTTCACCAATGGAGGGGGGAGTTAACACCTAGCCACACATATATGACCAACAACAACAAACCAATACGCATGTGCAATGTGATCAGCATACAAACACATGGAGGAACATCATCATACAAGAATGTACAGCCACCACGTAACCAACAAGATGCCACGCCACCGGAATTAGCCAATCAGAAGCCGACACGAGTTGACTGCACTGCTATATAAGACTGACGCACATACAACACTTGTTCTCAGTTTAAATATAATCATAGGCACAGCTAGTAACATATTGTCCATCGTGTAAACATACAATATATGTACATACTTAAATAAAGAAAGCTTGGAGGAATCCAAGGGAAATATATTTGTATAGAATAACTAAAGATTATTCTTAATTCCCTCAGGATGAAAAGATACAAGAAAGCAGTCACGAAAGCTAAAAGCGACTCATGGCAATCTTTCTGCACATCGATAGAAAGTTGCAGAGAAACCGCTAGGCTGAGCTATCCAAAGATCATATTAATACTACCTACATTAGGGCGGAGGTAAGTGATTGAACCTTCTCGAGTCTCTGGAGGTACTAATTACAACGCACTTCCCTGGGAGTCAGCAAACACCTTCAAAGAGGGTTCAACCAGAACCACCGTTAAACGCAGCTGGTTACCGAAGCCAAATAGTAGACAAAAACAAAATCAAATATGCCATAAATCGTTTTGCACCATTTAAAGCGGCCCTGACGGGATTGTGCATATAATGCTGCAAAAAATGGTAGAGCCAATGGTTAAAAGACTTGAAAATATATACAAAGCTAGCATTAAACTATATTACATCCCAAGAAGTTGAAAAAGAAGTAAAGTTGTGTTCCTTCCAAAACCAGGCATAGAGGGCGCCTCCAATAACATAGAAGTAAATTCCATAATTAATTCTCTGGGACATGGTGGCTAGGGTGGGTCGATTCTGGACTTATTTCGATTCGGGATTTCTAATACTGGGGAAAAGTTGCCTTAGTACTTTCTGATTCCAATGCAACTTTTTGTTTTGAGATGGGGTTGCAACTTCAACCACAACTCCGGCCTTGAAATTTCGGAAATTCGCATAAAATCGTGAAATTGTCTACCTAGCGCCTGAAATACGCATCTCATGGCAAAATGTATAAAACAAAAGTTATTTGTCACGTCATTTGCTACCGAAATGGTATATGTGATCATGGCCGTAGGACGAACCGTTCCCGAGATATGAGCGAAATTGCGGCGCGCCACAGCGCAAGGTGAAAAATGTTGCAGCTCTCAGCTAACCTGTATTAGTCACCAAAACCCACCGCGTCTAGGTGGTTGATCTTCGGGTTCCTCCCAAGGCCAACCCAACCAACCAACCATATGTCAGGCATATTTTTTAGGCTGAATCTGTGTCAAATTTATTGATAAAATCAGATTTTGTACTAAACTTTGGCACTTGTTGCCTAGATTTCAGTGTAGAGCATATAGAACGATCACGAGATTGGGGTACAATAACGTTAGAAGATGCCTCTGTCACCAGTTTGACGGTTCTCTCTACTGTCACGGTGTGAGAGGGGAATTCACTAAATTTCCATACTTCCGCAGTGTCACCCGACAGCCCTTTTATGAGTTCTTCGTTAGAAACTGAACAAAGAACTGGTGGAATAATCAAGCTAATAGTCTTCCAGTTAATCAAATCGTAATAATTATTAGCTTTGAAATTAAGCTTTGGTACTTTGTTACATCTAACCCTTCCATTTACTCTCTGCTTCTCTGGCTGCCAGAAGACGGTCAAGGGCCAACTTTCTGACTATCCGTTCGTCAGTCATCATACTAAGGAGAATGTTTCCTGGAAGAGCAAAGAAAGCGTTCTGTTTAATGGATGAAACGACAACCTTGCTCAGTTTAGCAGGTAAGTATCTCGACCTTTGAATTGCAGCGAGCCATCTTTGATTGAACTGTTGAATCTTATTGAGAACCACAAAAGTGAGTAAACTGTAAGTATGTACTTGACCAAAATCTTTATTTCCTTTGTTGGTTTGTCAGTAGAAATGTATAATCTCAGAATTATATTTGCACAGGTGAGCCAGCGTGATTTGCACATGGTACCTGGATGCACCGACGCTAAATCATCATCAGCATCGTTTTTGGAAGAATCCATGTGCGACGCACCTACATAGTTGTCGTCTGTATGAGAGTCTGACTGATCTGAATGGTCACGTGTTCTAACTGATACTTTTCTGGTAAGTGTTGATGTTGAATGACGTTTTGAAAGCTTTTCTTTACGTTCATTTTTCTTTGTAATCTTTTTTGTTTCAGATCGATCAACACTTCCAATTCGACCAATTCTTCTGGTTCTCTGGTCCAAGAGAAACGGTTGTTCATTGATAGGAACTTTCCTTTCCTTTGGACAAGGGCAAGAAGAAAAATAAATGCATTTACAAGCAGCGATGTCAAATAATTTTATGGCGGAAGAGACAAAGGTTCATAGTTGTCGCCTCGGAGTCGCCCTATACGAAATCTTTCAAACTACTAACACAAAAGAATATTCTGGTAAGTAGGTAACTGGGACTCAGAGAGATTGTAAGGACATATGCCAAACACAGGACGTTTCTGTCTAAATTTAAAGTTAGATACAGACATTTTGAATTCTGTGTTCTGTTGAGAGAATATAAGTTATAGCACTCGGCGAAATCAACGACAAGTGTGAAGGAACTCGATGAAAAAATATTTATGTGGAGACCTATCCGAACCTGTCCTTTGGGGTAGGTGAATGAATGTGAGTGATAGCACTCGGCGAAATCAACGTTAAGAAGTGTGGCCGCAAACCGATTTTCACCTTGGTCTGTGGCGCGCCGCATTTTCGCTCGTATCTCCGGAACGGTTCGTCCTACGTCCATGATCACATATACCATTTCGGTAACAAATGACGTGACAAATAACTTTGGTTTTATACATTTTGCCATGAGATGCGTTTTTCAGGCGCTAGGTAGACAATTTCATAATTGTAGTCGAATTTCCAAAATTTCAAGGCCGGAGTTGGGGTTGAAGATGCAATCCGATCTCAAAACAAAAAGTTGCATTGGAATCAGGAAGTAATAAGGCAACTTTTCCGCACTATTAGAAATCCCGAATCGAAAAAAGTCCGGAATCGACCCACCCTAATGATGGCATAGATGACACTGTGTGCAGATGGATAATATCGATGTTTGATAATAGGAGAATTATTGCTTCAAACGGTGCTTTAACACAAACAATTTATGTAAGTAGAGGGACGCCTCAAGGAGTGGTTGTAGCGCTGAACGAAATACTACACCAACTAAACGGTGGAGGAGTGAAAGTAGTAACATATGCAGACGATATAGTGTTGTTGGTATCAAGCATGTTTCCTTCAAGAGTCAGCAGGATTATGGAAGAGCACTTCGAAGATTAAACCTACGGGCTACGAACAATGGGCTAGGAGTTAACCCGAACAAAACAGAAATGATGCTATTCACAAGTATAACCAAAATCCCTCAGTTTCAACTTCCGGCAGTAAACGGTACAAAACTCACTCTATCCCCCACCCCCAAGTATTGGGTGGAGATTGACACCAAACTGTCCTGGAAAATAAATACAGAAAAAATAATAAAATAAAGTATACACTATACTACTATACTTGTAACAGGATCGTCAGCAAGAATTGGGGCCTCAAACCAAGTATAATCATGTGGATGTATACGGCTGTCTAAGACCAATACTTACATATGGAGCTCTGGTATGGTAGCCAGCGCTAAACAAACAATACCACATTAGAAAATTAAATGGAATACAAAGAGCAGCATGTGCGGGTGTTACAGGTGCAATCAGGTCATGTCCGACTGATGCGCTCAATATGGTCCCCCATCAACTACCCATGGATATTTTTATTCACAAAACAGTAGCTTTGGCGGCGATAAGAATAAAAGAATTGGAGTAGGCACGGGGGTATTCTCCGCTGATCTAGGCATATCTCTCTCTATACGTCTACCAAACTCGGCTAGTGTTGCTGAAAAATGTACTTAGCTTTATGTTTCACATATTTATTTTAATCGTAAGGCAACTCTGTTTAAGCACACTAAAATATGTAATGGCTTCTTCCGGTTTTACTTTCTTACAAGTGGCCGAGGAGAAACCACTGATAAGTAATAGAAATGATCAATTTGTATATACAGTACATTTAATCCAATTCTTTTACAGATATTAAAACTCTTCCTACCTTTCGCCGTTGCAAACGTTTCTTTGAATAAAGTGTTTTAATATATCCGTGTTTCCTTTTTATCAATTTTCACCGCTACATTATTTTAATATTTATCCTTCGTGTACCACCGTAAATTATTGCATGCCATGCTACAATTTAAAAAGTCAAAAAACACATAACGCGAATCCGTCGCAAATGCCGATTTCAAATGAAGATTATTTTAGCGATAACGATGGAGACCGCGTAATAGTCATGCCAGACAACGCAGTTGCAGACTTACAAAAACAAATACGTCAGTTGCACCTATCTTTAGAAGCCTCCGAAAAGGAGAGGCTGTCTCTGAAACAAACAATCGCCTCGACAACTGCCGCCGTCGATACCAAGATTGCTAGGTCCCTTCCCGGGTCTTTTCAAGTCAGTGCTGCCGCACCGGTTAAGCCAATGTATACCTATACAAATACAGCCGATAATTTTGCACACTCATTGCCACACATGAGCTATGTCAACGCCACCGTTCTTGGCCCACCGAATTCTAACGTCAACGCTGCCGACGTATTTTTCACCCGTTCTAATGCTTATACAAATTATAACTACAACCCTACATCAGCCCACCAGCATATGCCCAGCTATATGCAGCCTATTACGCCTCATTTGAATGTCACCGTAGGTAACTTTTCGCCGATTGTAAATTTTGCTGATATTAAATCTACAGCCGCCACATCTTTAAACCACACACATTCGTCTCTTATGCAGAATATTAACCCATCAATATCGCCAAATAACCAACATTTTATGCGCAAACTTCAAGATTTACCACAGTTTTCAGGCTTACCCCAAGAGTGGCCAATGTTTATCGTCGCCTTTAAAGAGACAACAAACATGTTTGCATACAGTAATATAGAGAACTTACTGCGCTTACACAAAGCTCTTAAAGGAGATGCCCGGTAAAAAGTTGAATCGCTATTAATTCACTCTTCAAGTGTGAATGCGGTGATATCTTCGTTACAGTTTCATTATGGACGACCTGAACTACTGATACGGAGCCAGCTCACAAAAGTCAGATCGTTTCCATCAATCACAAGTGGAAAAATTCATGAAATCGCCAATTATAGTTCAATTGTAACAAATTTAGTCGCATTTTTGGAGAACGCCAGTGTGGCACCTCATCTTTCAAACCCGTGAATCCATGAATTGGTAAGTAAACTACTTACTTACAAACCGGAAGTATTGGCACGTCATACATTTGCAATAAATAAACCATACTCAACAATATGTGAATTTAGTTCGTGGTTACAACAGATGTCAACATACGTTGTAATGGCAACAGAACTGAACACACCACACGTCAGTTCCGAACAACCATCACGAAAATGTAATAGATTACCAAAAAAGTGCTAACCATATCTGAAGAAAAATTTAAATGTATATTTTGTAAAGATAATCATGGATTGTATCAATGCATGAAATTTAAAGAAGTTAATAACGACAAGCGATGGGCAATTGTAAAAACAAATCGCTTGTGTTTTTGTTGTCTTTCTCCAGGTCATAATGTTTATAATTGTACACGACGTCGTACAAGTGGTATAGCATCATGCCAGAAATATCATAATAAATTACTTCATAATCAAGTCGTTCAAAATGCCAACATTAGCAACTCCGTATCTGCTGAATCTGCTGTTGCTACTGTCAGCCATCCGCAAATGAAGAGCTTCCATTGATTAAAAGGGTAGGTGTAGAAAACACAAAAAGAAATAAAGCTTTATTGAAATTTGTACCAATTAAATTATATGAACCGAAAAGTAGCATTAAAGTTATAGCCTTCATTGACGATGGGGCTAGGGTTACTTTTATAGAAGAAGAAACTGCAAATCAAATTGGCCTTAGGGGCAGAAAGGAATTGCTTCGACTCAAATGGTTTGACGACCAAACCACCAGCGGAGTCTCAAAGCTTGTGAACTTAGAAATATCGGGTTCACTAAATAAAAACAAAAGGTTTTATATCAATGGCATCCGAACTACAAAAAAGTTAATTTTACCTTCTCAAACGTTACGTGCGGAACTAATTAAAGAACAAAATAAGGAGATACGGAATTTACCAATCGAAAGTTATTTTGATGCAATGCCAAAAATTTTAATTGGAATGTCAGATATAAACTTAGTTCGACCATTTAATGTATGTATTTAATTTTAATGAAGGTTTTACCGTTAATGAGACTAAACTAGGCTGGATTTTGTTTGGTTCAGACGAAAACAATTCCGATTCGCCATCAATTTTCCACGTGCATATTGACAATGGTTTCAATGACTTATAAAAGCATATCGCTGATTATTTTCAATTAGAAGGCTTTCAAACAATATTTCCTGCTATAAATTCTACCGCAGACATTAGAGCCGAGGAGACCTTGCGCAGTACAACGAAGTTCGTGGGTGATAGGTACGAAACGACAACATATCTCTGCCAGTGAGTTATAACGCAGCACTAAAACGACTTCAAATTGTAGAACGCAAAATGGCAAGGGATATTAATTACAAAAAATGGTATATAGAAAAGGTAAACGACTACGTAGATAAGGGTTATGCCAAAAAACTTACTTCGGATGAAGTTGATATACAGAGCGAGCGAATATGGTATTTACCCCATTTCGCGGTTTATAATGTAAACAAAGGCAATAAGCCAAGATTGGTGTTTGATGCAGACGCGACAGTAGATAATATTTCTTTGAACTCTATGCTTATGAAAGGTGCTGATAGTTATCAACTTAAACCATTGCAGTCAATTTTATTCAAATTTCATGAAGGGAAAATAGCTATTTGTGGTGATATAAGAGAGATGTTCCATCGCATAAACATTCGGGAAAAAGATGTAAATTCACAACGATTTTTATGGCGTGAAAGGGATACCATGAAGCAGCCTGATGTGTATGTCATGAAGGCAATGATTTTTGGTTCTGCCTGCTTTCCATGCTCTGCGCAATTTGTGAAGAATTTAAATGCATCAAAGTTTCAAAATGACCATCCGAGGGCAATCGATGCAATCATTAATCGCCACTATGTTGACGATTATGTGGATAGTTTTAGCACCGTTGATAAAGGTATACGTGTATCGGAAAGGGTGAGAGAGATTCGCAGAAAAGCAGGATTCGTTCTCAGAGGCTTTGTTTCGAACTTCTCAAAATTATTGAAAGCTATTAGCAGAAACTCCGAGCCTGAGTGTATCTCAAAGAATATGTGTTAATCAAAGTCAACAAATGATAAGGTATTAGGGATGCACTGGGATGCTAAGCGAGATGTACTCCTTTATAATTTAATATTCGCTAGAATACTGACATTAGTGTTAAATGGCAGTCGACGTCCAACAAAAGCAGAATTATTGGGTTTAACGATGTCGATATTTGATCCATTTGGGTTCCTCGCAAATGTTACTTTGATTCCCAAAATTTTGTTGCAAAGATTATGGCAAGTTAATCTGGGTTGGCATGATACAATACAGAACGATATATACGATAAATGGTACGAGTGGTACAAATATCTTGAAAACGTAAGAGAGTTCAGAATACGTAGATGTTACAGTCCATTTTTTACAGATCCATCTTCCGAAATACAAGTGCACACATTCGTAGATGTTAGTGAGTTAGCGTTTTTTGCCGTTGCGTACTTTCGTATACGATGTTATAACCAAATAACAGTAGTTTTCGTCCCGGCAAAATCTCGTTGCAGTCCTCTGAAACCAATGTCAATTCCTAGGTTGGAATTACAGGCTGCAGTACTCGGAATACGTCTACATAAAACAATTGTTGTCACACAATAAACATTGCGTCAATAAATTTTGGTCGGATTCTAAGACTGTTTTATTCAGTGGATTCATTCCGAAGCCCGTCAATATAAACAATTCGTAAGCAATCGGATTTCTGAGATTCTTCATGGGTCTGAAGTATCGCAATGGAGATGGGTCCCTGGATCGTTAAATTCAGCTGACAATGCTACACGACCTCTGTTATATACGGGACTGGTCGAAGATTCAAAGTGGATTAATGGACCACAGTTTTTGAAGCAGAGTGAAGAGAATTGGTCTGTCCTCCCAGATCTTGACATCGAGAAGAAGACAAAACAACTTTTCACTATATATACTCCTGAAAATGCCATACCATTGGCGAAATATTCTAATTTTTATAAATTTCTTAAAGATATGAGTTGGGTCCGATTCGCCGTTTTAAGATTTCATGATTTGATAAACAGAAGTACTGAAATTCAGCGCACACCGTTAAATGTAACAGCTAAGTTCATCAAAGAAACAGAAGAACTAGTAGTTCGACTGGTTCAAGAAACCGTTTTCGCGGACGAACTTTTTTTATTAAAGTATAGAAAGCAGCTCCCAAAACAGAGTCCGTTATTTGCACTAACACCCATTATTAACGGTAGAGGACTACTGTATCTTGGAGGTCGAATTGGTAACGCTCTGTATCTACCTGTTTGCACGAGAAGTCCAGTAATTTTACCAAAGAATCATCTACTGTCGCGACTAACAGTTCACCATTTTCATGAAACATTTTATCATCAAAATCAGGAAGCTATTTTCTGTGCAATCCGAGGTAAATATTGGATACCAAACGTTCGGAGCCTTCTTAAATCTGTGAGTGAATGCCAGTTCTGCAAAAATGAAGCAGTTACTCCATGGGGCAATTACCAGTTCATCGTTTATCACCATACGTTGGAGCTTTCTCGTATACCGGTCTTGACTATTTTGGCCCAGTAATAGTGTCCATCGGACGACGGCGAGAAAAGAGGTGGGTGGCCCTGTTCACCTTCTTAACGATTGGAGCGATACATTTAGAGGTGGCCAAATATTTGTCAACTGATTCTGTAATTTTACGTCTGCGCAATTTTGTCAACCGTAGAGGAATTCCCGCCCGTATAAGAAGTGACAGAGGGACAAATTTCATCGGAGCAAGCAAGGTCGAATGGTTGCATATTTCTAAAGATGTAGAACGGGAATGTACTCGGCGTGGTATTGAGTGGGTGTTTAATCAACCCGCGGATTCATCTGCAGGCGGAGCATGGGAGCGTATGGTTCA
This sequence comes from Bactrocera latifrons, assembly GCF_001853355.1. Lineage (NCBI taxonomy): Eukaryota > Metazoa > Arthropoda > Insecta > Diptera > Tephritidae > Bactrocera > Bactrocera latifrons. Next base: position 58,858 of record NW_017537321.1, read on the forward strand.
AAGCGTTAAACGTGTGTTGGCATTTACTTTGAAGGAAAAGGCTCCTCAAATTGAGACATTACAAAGCTTACTTATCGAAGCTGAAAATTTAATAAATTCTCGTCCACTTACACATTTATCAATTGAAAGTTGTGATGATGACCCGTTAACTCCTAATAATTTTCTGTTATGATGCCCAAACTACATACAAACTCCTGCTGAATCAGATAAAGTATGTTTGCAAAAACAATGGCAAATTTTACAACAGCTAAAACAGACGTTTTGGCGCAGATGGGTATTAGAGTACCTACCAACACTTACGCGTCGTACTAAGTGGCACAAAAGAGTTAATCCTATTTGTGTTGGAGATGTTGTTATTATCTGCGATACTAATAGAAATTTTCGGGATTGGAGACGTGGAATCGTACTGGAAACATTTCCCGGACCAGATGGACAAGTTAGGTCAGCGCTTATTAAGACATCAACGGGCAACCTAAGGAGGCCCGCCTCAAAGTTAGCAGTTCTTGATGCTCCTGGTGATTAATTTGTATATACAGTACATTTAATCCAATTCTTTTACAGATATTAAAACCCTTCCTCCCTTTCGCCTTTGCCAACGTTTCTTTGAATAAAGTGTTTTAATATATTCCTTTTTATCAATTGTCGCCGCAACAGCATCTTCCAAGCAGCAGTACTAGGCATAGAAAAAGACTGCGAAGTTCTATTAGAAAACCTTGGGAATATACATAAAGCAACTATATTTACAGATAGCCAGGCGGCGCTCCTGGCTTTGTATTCACCCATGACAAATTCCAGCAAAGTTCATAACTGCAAGAGACTACTAAGCTCCAAAAAAGACAAGCTCCAACTAAACTTGATCTGGATTTCCGGCCACTGGAACATTTTCGGTAACGAAAAAGCAGACGATTTCTCAAAGGCAGGAGCTTTCCTCAACAAATCCGAGGCGCGGATAATACCAAGCCCGCTAGGATAGATCAAAGGAGAGATCAATAGACAATTTCAACAAGTTGCAATTAACAGGTGGAAAAACATAACAAAATGCGGCATAACTAAACAATTATGTCTAATATATGGCAGGAAAAGAACCAACGACTTATTAAATAGGTCAAGAAAAAGCATGTACAGAGTAAAAGCTACCACAACAGGGCACTGGTCATTTGGGGAACACGCATCCAAAATGGGTATGCCCTACAACGACATCTGCCGTGGCTGCGGAGTAGCAGGGAACAAGGAAACAGTCTTCCATTTTCTCTTCGAATGCCTCATCTCCGACACAAAACACTTGGAATCCATCAAGCAACAAACCTGGAATGGATTTCTATTAAAAGCATATCAGACATAAGTAGATTCATCGAAACCTCAATTTGGTTTCAGAAAGAAGGTGAAACATAATAGCAGATACAGAAGGTTCTACGAATAGTGCATCAAAATGGCACATCAAGTGCTAATTCAGCCCGATTGACAACAGGGCTGCACTCCTACTTACCTGCACTCCTACCTACCTACAAGATAAGACGTGTCTTTTGGGTGCTATTCAAAATATCTGTATCTTTTTGGAAAACCGTATTCAAAAACATCGAATTTCGACAAAATAAAGCCAAAACACTGGATTATCAACTTAGTGGGTGAAATATCCGGAAATAATACTAGAAATCGAGTAGAAAGTATGCGTCGGCGTCTACGGACAATAATTGCAACAAAAAATAGGCCAAAAACCGCAAAAACTTTTGTAATTACTTTTGAATTATATAAATAACCATTGGTGTAGGTAAACTTTTTTGATATGAATAAAGCGCATTTTAAGCTTTAGCATTATTATTATTTTTTTTTTTTGTGTGTAAACAAAAAAATATTTTGATATGCTATATTAAATGTTAAATACTCATCTTTTGAAGTGGATAGAAAAAAAAATAAAAATGTATTCATTTTATAAGGTGTATGTAAACTTTATTGGTTTACTGTAAATCTTTCACAGATGTTATCATCGTCCATGCCTCTGCACCACATAGCAGGACGGGAGTAAGGAAGGACTTATAGAGTTTGGTTTTTATTTGTCGAGAGAGGACTTTAATTCTCAGTCCAAAGTAGCACCTGTTGGCAAGAGTTATCCTGCGTTGGATTTCGAGGCTGACATTGTTGTTTCTTGTTCCAAGATAGAAATTCTCAACAACTAGAACTAGAAGTTATGACTGTCAACAGTGAAGTGGGAGCCTAGTCGCGAGTGTTTGTTTGATGACAGGAGATATTTCGTCTTGCCCTCGTTGACTGCCAGATCAGCGCCGTAGCTACCCAGGGGCTAGGCGGGGCAGTACCCTCTAGATCAGGGGGGCCCTCGAACTGAACTTTTGGAAGCTTCCCCATTTTGAAAATAAATATGAAAGGTTGCAACCCCACTTTAATAAGTTTTTCACTTCAATTTATACATATTTATTACCTAGTCTTAACTCAACTAACTCAAGCATGAACAGTTCACTAATTATATAGGTAAATAATGCGTAGATATGGAGCGCTAGATTGCGGCCAAATGGTAGTATTTATAGCAATGTTATAATGTATAAAGAATAATTATAATTCCTGTCACTTTTGCAGTAGCTGAAAGGTCATTAAGCAAATCAAAAATAATAACATTTAACAAATAATATGGGTCAAACTCGAAATTTCTAATAGTATTTGAAAACAAAACCACATTAAGGTTGGTTTAAAATTAAGTCATTGATACTTTTGCGAAAACTAAAGCTAGGAAAAAATTTTATATATAATTGTTATTTAGTCAGTTGGTAGGCCCAAAGGTTTGAATCTTCTCTATTTCGTTTTATTAGCCGAACCTACAACAAGTATTAGTTGTAATTTACTTGTGTTGTTACTGTTTACGAGTAGTATTTTTATTACCTGCCCTGCAGAGCATACAAAATAGCTAAGCATTTTTAAAGTTAGGCTGTACACGGTGAGGTGGTTATCGGGTTATGTGGTTATTAGATTAAAAATAACCTCTATGATCCGTGAATATCCCGTATTGTATGGTTATATGCTTATTTTTACACAAACAGCTGTTCATTGTTTACATTTTAAGTTCAATGAAATTTCTACTTATAAAATGCCTAAACAMAGTTTAAAAAGCAACATAATTGAATTTAAAATAAGTTCTGCTATTCAGAAAATGGACTTTATTGAAGGTATGTGCTTATTAAATAATCCGAATTTTAAGAGTTCAAAAGGTTCTTTGTATAAAATTTGAAGGCATCTTGCGCCCCGAACACACAATGCAATTGTAAACAAAAAACAGCTGCTAATAGCAGAATTTCCAATTACAAAATTTAAATGGAAATGCCATTCGCTTAGTTTTATTTATTTTTTGTGCTGCCATTTAGTAAAACTCCAACTACTTTCTAACACTGGAAATAAGCAAACAACCACATAATCTGTAAACAAGGGTCTGGGTTGGTCAAAGTTGGTTATTTTGTCATAGCGCATTTTGTTGTTGTTTACTTAATCACATAACCACATAACCCGATAACCACCTTATCGTGAACAGCCTAAGTATTTCTATATATCATATTTTTATTTGATAAAACTTAATGAGTTTACATAGAATTAGGGCCCCATTTTTTAATTTGTCTCAGGGCCCTTGGCTACACCACCAGCCAGACCCATTCGCTTTGCACGGCGTGAGTGTTCAGGCTAATGATATCAATATTATCGGCATACACCAGCAGCTGTACACTCTTATAGAAGATTGTACCTGCTCGATTAAGATTCACAGCTTGAATTATTTTCTCCAGCAACAGGCTGAAGAAGTCGCACGATAAGGAGTCGCCTTGTCTGAAACCTCGTTTGGTATCTAACGGCACGGAGAGGCCCTTCCCGATCCTGATGGAGCCTTTGGTATTCCTCAACGTCATCTTACATACAAAGTCGTACAGCACAGATATCGCAACATACAGGCAGCTCGTTTTCGTGCTGTCAAAAGCAGCTTTGAAATCGACGAAGAGATGGTGTGTAACGATTCTTTTTTCACTAGTCTTTTTCAAGATTTGGCGCATAGCGAATATCTGGTCAGTTATTGATTTTCCAGGCCTAAAGCCATACTGATAAGGCTCAATCAGTTTGTTGTCGGTGGGGTTTAATCTTTCACACAATACGCTCCATAGAACCTTATATGCGATGTTTAGGAGACTTATACCACGGTAGTTGGCGCATATTGTAGGGCGTTATGCTTTCACTGGCTGCTGAATGCCAACAATTATTTAGAAGGATTGGCTGAAGAAGTGTTGCCAAATAACACGCGTACCAAATTTCTCAAAAATATTTTAACTTTTAGATGGACGGAAAACAAGCGTTGTCTTTTACATGAGTATCTAACAACAGCCATGCCTACTTCCCATAAATCAAAATTTAAAATTTCATTATCATTATTCACTTTACAGAATCAAAGTCAAGCTCTAATGAAGTTGTTCGAATAAAAAATAGGGTCTTCGAAATACTCACGTCCAATGATAATGGAAATCGGACTATAGATTTTGAAGTCCTCAGGAAACGAAATTGATTTTTTCCGGAAAATATTGGTAAAAATTATAGAATATTATTGAACTGCAAAGAGAAACTTTCCCTTGTACTGGTGCCTCGTTGAATCTAAACAGGACAAACTCTGGTCAATACTTACATTTGTTTCTATATAATTCTTCTTCTTGATTGGCGTACTCACCGCTTACGCGATTATGGCCGAGTTAACAACCGCGCACCAGTCGTTTCTTCTTTTCGCTACCTGATGCCAATTAGATATTCCAAGTGAAGACAGGTCCTTCTCCACTTGGTACTTCCAACGGAGTGGAGGTCTTCCTCTTCCTCTGCTTCCCCCGGCGGGTACTGCGTCGAATACTTTCAAAGCTGGAGTGTTTTCGTCCATCCGGACAACATGACCTAGC